>NW_019211458.1:24730053-24842077 GCF_002443255.2 Varroa destructor | reverse complement strand
ATAAAATATTTAAAAATTTGTATTTATTTTTTTGACGAATTTATTTAAAAAAGATTAAAGTTAATTGATTTTATTTATGATATCAGTACTGATATATGTGAGCTGTGTTTTCGAATGAGTTGAGCAGAGCAAATTGTAACTTCTGCGGTAGCAGCCTACATCGGAATGAACGGAGGTCCCCTTGCAAAAAAAAACCCTATGCTCTCATTTGTGGAAAGCATTCGTTTTATATATTACTGCACCGAATCAGATAAGTGTATGTAACTTAAAAAATTCACATGAGAAGGTATTTCTGCCCTTTTGCGTGGATGACCTTCATATATCGAGCTTCACCATAAACAGCACTTCTTAAAGTTGTTTAGTACAGAATGTTTTCTACAATATACGTACTAATGAATGACTAGCCGTTACAGGTACATGGATTCTAGGTAGGCAAAAACACAGCCGTAGATTTAACTAAATCCAGTTAAGATTTAAGTGCAGCTCGTCAGGCGGAACAATTTCTATTAATTACTAGCTTAAACGAGAGCACCGCGTGAAAAAGAATCGTACGTTATTGCGGAATACCGTGGAAGTCGGAAGCTTGTGGCTGTGTTCGGCGTACGCACGTTATAAATATATAGCACACCTATGTCGTAAATGGGCTATCAGCGGGAGTACTAGACAGCCTGGGGTGGTGAATGATGATGGCAGGAACTGCTATCACAATGAGGCGACCCATCAGTAAAGCTGCACGCGTTAATGGCGTTGTTGTTCGTTGCGTACCCTTTGCAACAGAGACTGTAGTTATTGTTGTCGTACTCGACGTGAGGTCAATGCAATCTCAGCGGGTTTCGCTCCGATTTCCTAAACGACAGAGAAAAAAAAAAATGTATCGCCGAACCGGCTATATCATGCAGCAGCTTTACACATACTGTGCTGGAACAAAAAAAAAAAAAAACAAACGGTTTCACTGCACGTTAACTTCCATTGAGAACCATAGGCTGAGGAGCATTTATAAAAATTGTACCTTGTTTCCGCCGCTATTGTCGTTGATGGTGATTTCAAAAAAACCGACCCAACTTTCTTCGTTGTACATTGGAAATTAATTAATATAGATGCTAAATTCTCAGCCACTGGCTATGTATGACTGGTGTACAGTTATCGTTATAGTTGTAATGCTCACGTATTCTCAGAAGGCCAATCCCCTACATGTGGTTTTGTCCCAGTTCATTCGACAGTCTTCTAGACCCGTTGCTCGTGTGAATGTATCAGGTCTGCGAGTTATAGTGTGACCCATATTTTCACGAAGCGCTATATTCTCTGTGTATGTAGCCATAGTTAGAATCTTAAAACCGATGAAAACCGGATGTCCGAAAACCTTTAGACAACTGTCGAAGATTCTTTGCTAGTGAGATAACGATGAGATCACCCGCTTGCTCATATGACTCAGAAAACATACGTATTTGGAAGTGCCAAAGGCTACAGACGTTTGAACGATCTATTTTTGTCGCAAAAATGAAATTACTACACAGAATCTGTAAGTGACAGCAGTTACATTAGCTAAATAAATATATGTTTATGCATTGCTCTTATCTAAATAGCAATAAAAATAAGGCAGGTTCTGCCATTACCGTATCTAGCTTGGTGAATACCGTACTCCGTCGAACTCACCTTTGAGTTCGGTGTTCGGTGAAACAATATGTCGCTTCGTTCGCCCATCTTCTACGTGCACAATTCGATTTGTATGTTATGGAAAATTTGAAAGACCACAGCTAAAACCTGCGAATTGCGTTATCGTTAAGCGCTCACTCCGTAGAGAGCTGTGCCTCGACGTATATATATATATGGTATGAGATACAAATATATAAATACTACATATCTTTATACCTCTATCTAGTATAAATACAGTACAGAATTCTGTAGTTTTTTTGCCAAGGCGATAGCGTTCGCTTCTCTGGAAGCGGTCTCGCTGCTGTTATTGTGACGGCTAGCTCAACAACATTATTAGTAAGAGGTCGTCTAGCTTTATTCATGGAAGTGAAACGTAGGTCTTGACAGTATCTAACTAACCCAATAGTTAACAATGAATTTGCAGGTGCGATTATCTTCTAACTTGGCGAGCTCCAAGCCTTAGCCAAGCGAGTTGGCCGATTAGCCGCTAATGGGACGCGGTAGACGTTAGCAAGGCCTTGCTGTGACGCACTACTAGGACTGAGCAGGAGACCTTTTGAAGTTGTTTATATCGTTCTTGTTGGCTATTGTTACCGTGAAGGGCAACAGAAGAAGGCAATACACCTAGATCGTTTGGAAAGGTCCATGGACAACGGTAAATGTTGTGATTCCACTTGTTTTGATTCGTTTTATGCGTATAGAGTAGGCCTACTACTATTTTCAATGGGTGTTGTCTAATAACAGAGTGGTTTGTCTCACATTGTGTAGATGCGATTGGAGCTTAATTTAACAATACGAAACGCATTCGACGAGTGATACACGGTGATGACAGTTCTACCTAAGGAAAGCGATGGTTATGTTTTTCTATGTAACATGACGTAGAAACCACAATGCCATAACGGCACATGTATGCGACGTATGCTGCCGAAGACGACGCAAGCAAGTCCTAAAAGAGATAATGCTCTTTCTTTCGGCGAACACCTTAATAATGTTGGCTCATAGTAAGTAGGTAACTGGGGGCAGGAAAGTTCAAAGATCTCTTTAAAGTTAATTTTGCAGTGTGTCGCAGTGAACTGCCAGTTTTCAGTTGACCGTTATTCAGAAATGTTGGAGCATGGGCGGTGGGTAACGCCTTCGTTCTTACGAACTAACTTGATTGCTGGTAAGTTTTTAAATTCCTTTTGTATTCGATAACACAGACTATGAGGAATCGCTGCAACGTTTCGTACACGGGCTGGGGCCGATGTCTAGGAATAGGGGCTTTCAAAGTGCTAAGAGCCTTTAATTCCATCCCGTATAATCATTTCTCTATTTTTCACTTATGTTCCAATGCCCTTCTCTTTTCTCTTGTTCCTTTCCTATATTCTTGAAAAGAACTGAACAGGCCGGATGTCTCCATTCGTGTCTCGATGACTAGGCCAAATCTACTCTACGACCTGTTCTAACGGATAACTTCTATTCTGGATTACTTATGAAAAGCTGCCTAGCTCGTAAATAGCTTTTAGTGGTTTGGGTAAATAGTTTGGGCTTGGAATTTCGTCAGATTGAGAGCGATTCAAACTGTTCCAGCCATATTACCATCAAGTTTCCGATTCACTGTCGTGTCAACTGTTTGAATAATTATACTAATCCCTGCACTTAGTAGAAGTATGTCTATTATGGGTGGACAATTTTCTAACGTCTACATTCTATAATGAAATCGACTCGAAAGACACCAACCAGCAGCCATGCTTTAGTCCCCGTATGGACATTGGCTGTAGCAAAGGCGATGACGTACACGATACTATCGACGGAGCGTCATCGCTATGAGCTGTCCGCTGAGTTAGCGTGGAAATAGCTGCTGGCCATCATGCTATGCCAAGGTGAATGCGACCGCCGCGCTGGATCAAAATAAAGTTAGAAAAAAGATTGTGGGGGGTAGCGCAAATAACAAAATATCAATATTTGAGAAACGACTTTTGTAGAATAGGATACAAAGGGTATGGCTGACTGTTGATATCCATTAACGCAAATTGATTTTATTTTTTTTTATTATGGGCTTATTTTCTTGTACACTAATATTGACTGTATCATAGATTTTGTTCTGTAATTTCGTCATCGTAAATTTGCTTATTCGCTTCGTATTAGGGACTAGCAGTATTTCTGTATTGAATACCAGGCGGAATCCAATCTTTTTTATTTTCCCGAAAAATCACCGATACAGGAAAGAGAGCCCGTTGTGCAACGCAGATTCCCAAGTCAGATGCTAGATAATAAAAGCCAACACGTACTAAATATCGACTCCAAAACGGTTGCCAGTCGGTCGTAGTCAGTTGCGGCGACGAAGCGAAAGGGGCAAAGGAAGTGCCCCTATTTGAACAACAATATTCAGTCAATGTGCATGCATAGTTACTTCGCACCTCGCTCTAAGATGGAACACTATTCGTCCACAAGAAGTCAGACTAAAACAGCCGCTGTACGCTAGCCTTGTTAGAATGCCAAAACCGTCATAGAGAAACCAATTCTTGGTAATAACTCAGATTGAAATACATATTTTGATCGATATTGATATGTCGTAGCGTCTAGTGTAGTACATATATATTACAATACGTGTACATAGCTAGATTTGACTACTTGTCGCTTATTTGTTGACTGTATATAGTGGTTTCCTTTTTCGGAAAATCTCCCACAGGACGGCCATGTTCATATTAACGCAATCAATCGTATTATATAAAGCAAATTTTTGTCTCGGGATTGATTTTGTGAAACCAATTTTCGACGTATGACAGTATTGTATTCCTTCTTAAACTGTTACGTGTACCACCTAAAAAGTACTTTTAGGCTTTTACCCGAATTTCTCGTATGCCTATAAGCAAAGTATTATGGCTACAAAAAAGCAACTGGGATTCTATATATCTATATACATAATGCCATTGCGTTCGGGCGTGCATAGACAACTCTAGGAAGCTCGTTCGTTCTGCTCACTGTTTCGTTAGCTCCGAACAAGTGGTAACGTGCAACAGTGCATCTTTTGTGTCTGTTGCATGTGTGCATTTAACGAGCATTCCAAAATGATGTTTCCTGCGGAGACGCCGACGACGACCACAACAGGAGACACATTGTTCCCTACTTACTTACCGGCAAGACACGACTACGACAATGAAGAATGGTCCGGATCTAGTCAGTCGATGATAAGGACAAAGGCCCCGTTCAAATTTCTGCTCCTAACAAAATTACAGTCCCGTGGCCCGTCGCTATCCTGGATCTTGCGATCATTCCGCTCACGATCACTCGGTCGCTTATCATGTCTCGGCGAACAGCCTATTTAGACTAAGTAAGCTGTGCAAACCAAACAAGCCTATATGCCTATGGTATAGCTAGCTGGCACGCGCGGTCAGCAGCTTAACCCAGCTGCCCGTGCTATTCCTATTGCTAGAGGCCTTTCAGTTTTTGGACAAAATGCAAATCTGAAAACACATTAAAAATAGCTTCAGCTAGCCGGTTCTGAGGACCTAGAGGGGCATAAGGCACCCCGAATGGATACGAGCTGAGAGAGAATAAAGGGTATGAAGACTCATGAGAAAAATTTGATTGAGCACCAGAGGCTGACTACACGAGGCACAGCGACCGAGATAAATACGGCTGCGAGAGTCCCGAGGCCGAACCGTTATTGGGGCTTCTAGTCGTCTTGCTGCCCAGAAAGCACTTGCACGAGAAAAGGTAGTATTAGTTTTGGCCTAAGAAGCACAGCATTAGTTCTGTATGGCAAACGTAAAGGGCGAGATCCGAAAGATGAAGAGGCTAGGAGAGACACGCCGCTAAACAATAATGGTATCACTGGTTGTTTTCTTAGCAAAAAGGGCGTTTGGTCTTTGGGGCTTCCGGATAGTACGCGAACGTTCCTTTGAAGGTTGAAGGTAGTTTTAGTGAAGTAGGCGAAAGCGGAAAAGGTCGCTGTCTTTGTAGAGCTGTTTATGAATAAGTTGACCCACAAGATCAAATGGATCTGACCGTCAACTCATACATCATGCGCGAGGTAAAGATAATGCCACTATTTAAAAGAAAACTTCGCAAATAAAATCCAGTATTGACTCCTGCTCATGCCGACGACGATGATGATAATGATCGGATAGTTCACCCGTTCTGTTATTTCATCAAAGAGCATTATAAATCCTTAGTCTATATAAAATACTTTATTTACATACTGAAATGCATGTGTATAAGCTTTGCTCATGTACTGCAATGTAGACTTTCCGGTAGTGGGAAACGTCAGTAGAAATAAATAGGCAGTAACGATTAGAGAAGGGTGAACTTTTTATCGAGTGAATGGGGGAGTGTATGATGTAACGCTTTTGGGCTTTTTTATAGGTGACCATCCGTGCTATGGAGATAACTTGGCCTCGTCAAATGATACTTTTTGAGGGTTCTCGTACTGTGTAACCCAGTAACTAATAAAATTACGGTAAACGATATTTAAGTGAGTGTGTGAATGAACAGCAAAACTCAAGCTGAAAGTTAGTAATACGATAACGTATCAAGTATTCTGCAGGTGACCGGGTACGCATTTAACAAACAATATACATACACCGGCTCGACATATACATACCATTCAAATAACAACTAGGAACTATACAGGTTGTAAACAATATAATTCTTTATAAGAAAACACGTACTTGACAAAACAATTTGTCAGCGATTATTAGGTTTGAATTGCACCCTCAAGTATCACCTAACACCAGCTCAATAGGAATTTGCTTTGAAAGTCCGATCGGAACGTTGATTACTAATCAGACGATTGTAGACAACGTAGATATCTAATTTACCTCTAATAACCAGTACTATTAATTAGTTTACTTCCAATTAGGTAACGTTATGCACAAGCATAAGTCTATGCATATCATTTCTTGACTATCGAATTTCCATCTCTTTCTATTTTAACAAACACCGTTTTTCCCCCCACACCCCACAACGGTAGAGCGGATACTTCTCTTTTGATGTATGTTCATCGGCTCGGAACGTTTCATGCATCCTTACCAACTCATATTTCAATAAAATTCGTTTCTCGTTTGCAACAGGTAAAATCAGGGATGATACTATCGAAAATGCATAGTGATCGTGTTTTCAGTACTTTCCATACGTCCGTTATATTTTCATTGACAAAAAAATGCTCGTATTAAAGAAACTTTCGACAGGTTTCACAAAATATTAGTCTTCCAGTAATTCTATATTTCATCTCGAGTACCTCGTTACTTTCAATCCGATCGCAACGTATACAGCGAGATCTTATGGATCATTATAAGGCCTCGTCGATGCCTTGCAATTACTCAGGACATACACAACTTCACTAGGACTGCATGGAACATCCTGATACGGAAGAGCTCCCTAAAACGTACGTGTATATCGAAATAAGGATAGTATACATTAGGTTTACTAAAGCTGACAGTGTTTAATAGGTTGAACGATCAGCCGATAAACGCGTGTTGCATGATTCTTTTATTTTGCGTTAATACTAGCTACTTCGTGACGCTCAAAGCACTTCGCTGAACACGGAAACGAAGACATCTGTCGAATTCATAACAAACTTAGTACGTGCGTAAGGCACCAGCGGCGGTAATAACTGCAGCTATAGGCAGTTCATAATAAACGCTTTTGCCGGTTTTCTGGCTGGCGTTCCACCGTGGGTCTCTTACTTGTGTTCAGTTTAAGGGCTAATTAAGTCCAAGGCTAGCTATGTATTATGATCGTTCGCCAGCTAACACGATTTCTCCAGTTAGCAATAAGTGGTAACAGAATCAATCACTAACCCGACTGACGATAATAATGATACGGATAATTTTTTCATATATGGTTTTCTGAACATACGATCAAAATAGTAATGATAATAACAACAATAACACACCTCCGAATATTAGAATAAAAACTGGCCTTCTTAGTCTACTTACACTTGAAGACGAAGCAACTAATTGGATAGAACGTTGCCAATAAGCGAATACGTGGTACACGTAAGTTCCGTTACACGAAAAGTTCACATAAAACGAACGACAGCACAGTGACGTCAATGTTAGATGAATTCAAAATTCGCGCGGGCTTATACATACTAGATTTCATACTATCCAGGAACACGCACAAGCAATGATATATTTTCTATAGCTTCCTTTGGTTGGCAAGAACAACGAGACATATATAAGAACACTCTTCCCACGCACACGATCATCGAACAAACACGATAGATTTCTATATATATACTAAATAATCCAGCTCGTGATCGGTGGCGTTCATGACGCGCGCTGCTCCTCACTTCTGTTCAGTGTAATACAGTATTGTTCCTATGTCAGCTGGACAACAATGGGAATGGGGCGTCATCGGCCGGTTGGTCGAATTGATTCGGTCGCTGAACTGGAATATCGTGCACTCTGATTGATGTCACTTAATTTACAGATATACGAGAAAAAAACGGCGTTGACTGCGATTCATCGACAGATATGAATGGTGGAGGAATTTGCCTTTTCGGATATATTGGCAATAGCAATGGGAAGACTGCCGACGAAGTAGCAGCTGAAGATAAACGAGGCGTAACTGCGAATAGTACATCCACTCGCGGCTTGTAGGGTTTTCTTCCGCTAAACAGTAGGGTGCGTTGTTTAAGCAATATGTTTTACTAGGTAGTAACCTTGCCTCCCTTGAGAGGGCTTTTTAATGCAATCTATGCTCGCTTTTCACCGGTGATTTGAAATGAAAGTGCCGTCAAAAGTGTGCCGGGTCTTTTTCATTCGTTTTACGATGGCTGTTTGTGTGGTTAATTTACAGAGACAAAAGGTGAGGCCAGAAAAACAGGTTGACAAAGGGAAGGGAAAAAACTGCTTAAAAGGCGCCAACGGGAAAAGTAAGAGGGCCCGTTATTGTAGTCGCTAATTGTGAGCTCGGATAGAAATAATCCGTTGATACGATTGGTTTTTGAACCGTTGTGTACACCCAGTAGCCTGAACGCTGAAGATTGCTTCAGGGTTGGGCCGGATTTAGAATGTTTAATAACAGTGCACGTATGTCAACGATGATGATGATGTGAACGAACCATTCGGTAGACGTCTGATATCGTAAACACAAGCCAAACACAACAGCATATTTTCTAGGTCAGCTTTACGCTATCACGCACTTCTTCTACCGGAACGCTTGTCAGGTGTACCTGGTCAAAAAAATCAAAAAGAACCGGTCGATCTTCTTCGAGTTTGTCCTGTTTATAACATCCTGCTGTCACAGCTGCAAGTAAATGAGACAACCAGCATGTGTAGTAATGTTGAAGTTTTTTTAACGAGATCCTAAGACTAGATAGAGCTTGTAGGTTGCGTCCAAAGTGTGCATCATCTTTTTTTAGGCCGGTAGCTTTGTGAAATGTTTTGAGAGCAGTCACGGTCGTTCGATGTGTCGTTGCTTGGTCCTTATGCGGACAACCAGGCTGCCCAATCTTAATAATAAGGCGAGCAAAAAAAAACAGTCGATTCCGTATTGTATACAGCTCATACGGCCATATTCTATCAGACCAATAAGCCGGCAAACGATACTACTACTCTAGATGGTTGGCGATATCTCCCAGCGTAAGCCTCCACTAGAAATGTCTGTTGCACTGGCTGTTTTCTCTCTGCTGTCTACTTGTGTAAAGCACTGGCAATAATGTAGAAATTATTATAGCAATAGTAGTCGTTGTTGTACTCCATTCTACAGGAAGTCACAACTGCTATGGTAACTGCAATCGCGCGTGGCACTCGTAAAAGTAAAGTCGAGTTGTCGCTATTGCTGCTTCTAGAGAGAGTCTGTTACTTCGGGGCAAATTGTTGTCTGGCACTGCGCTGAGTTACTGAAATGGCTGTGATGGAACCCACGTGGCGACGTGGAAAGGGCGCCGATGCCGTGCGGCTGATCGCATGGCAAGGGAAAGATGGAGAGAGGACAGTAATACTACTACGGGCCCTGCGAAAACTGCCTCGATAAACGCCAGTATCACGTCCATAGACAGTGGCAGCGGGGCGAAGTCTCAAAGAAACAGGAAACATCAGCTGAGTGCTATTATCAGAGTATAGGGTACCGTGCAGCCTTGGCCTGGCTAAGAACGGGTGTGATTGTGCCGATTAATTTCTGTGTGTATGTGTGGCCCGAGGCTGCTGCTCGTATAGGCCCAGTAAGTTGGATCAACGGGCCTAAACCTCGTTCAGCAAAGATGACTGGCGGAGAAACATATATTTGCCATATGCTTCAGTTCATCTCGATCAGTAGCCGTCGCGTTGCAGCAGGTGCTGGTGGACGCTGCTAGTCGTCAAGCGCCCGGTTTGAAGGAACGGTGTTTTGAAATGTGGGAAACAACACGCTCCATAGCACTACTTTGTATAAAGGACGGAAGTGGAGTGCTTAACCGACGAACAGTTGCTGTTTTTAGCTAGGCTACTTTTACCTAGTGTGGTTGTTTGTTTTTTGGGGTTAGAGCACATAGCACCAAAAGGTGTTAAAAAGACATGATTAAATGAGAAAATGATAAAAATAAGGACGAAATATTTAGCCCAGCATGCGGAGGTTTGTTACAGTTTTCGCTTGGAACCCAACAAGTGATCAGGTCAATAAACGGTGTCATTAAAAATGGGCTTCGGGGTAATGGGTACATAATGAATCGGGGCCGAAAAGTAATTTATCGGTTTAGAACCTTGTTTAGCTTTGTTCAAAACTAGTTGGGCAGCCCATCAAAGAGATGAATTTCTGCGACACCTCGATATATACTTAGAAAAGTATATATACTTGAGTCTGCGCCGGCAAAAACACCAACTGCGGTATACTAGCAATTTTATGTCAAACAATCTGCTTCGTCACAATTTTTTCTATTTTCCTGCTTGACGAACGACGACCGCTCAAGTAATTAAGCATCAATCTATTATACTATATATATTTACAAGACTACGGCGCCACAATCTGGATGAATAACAACTATAGGCATCTCTACGATGACGCCACAACTCGACCGTCTTTAGGGAGATGCGACCGGTCGAGCGCCGGCTCGTCATTTTTTCGAGCGGCGTTCGAAAACGCTGTTGCGTCTGCGGAAGTTTATACGCACTTTGTCTCACGCTTGACACTGCTGCGGTTCAAGGGGGACAGCGTCTACAATAATGGCAGCGCATGGGCCAAAAACGATCATCGTTCACATACGTCGAGCCGTAAATGTGTTTGCGGCAATCGATACGTGTTACTTTTCCTCTCGGGCAGCTCTTCGGATCGAGATATCTCGGCGGCAGGAGCAGTGATTACATCAGTAGTCAATGGAATGGTTCACGTATACGGGAGCGTTAAGGTGCCGCGATGACGATGAAGGAAACAAGCGGGTACTGCGGGAACTAACTGGGCAGGCGGATTTACAAGTTGTTCTGTTAGTATTACCATGATTGGGGATCGGTAACGCCATAAACGTTGACTCACGTATCAACCAGCGTTCAGTCGTTGAATGGTACACTTCTGCTGACATTTGGATAAGGGCAATGTACATTTTGAAGACGGAATGAGTAGTTCACTGACGACGAACGTTAATGCCAACATACCTATATACCAATAAATATAGAGACCTATTTCCCTAGCTAATACTACAAAAAATCAGTCCATTGTTCATGCATATATATTCATGTGTTGACAGGCGCATTAGCAAAAGCATTTTTTTTTAAAACAATTTTTAGAGTTATACTAATGAGTTTGTCAGTGAAGGTACGACTCACTCAATAGTTAGGTTCACTTGCCTTAATTTTGACTGAGTAAAAAAAACTATTATACCTTAGGGGTGCACATTGTGCAGAATCAGATATTGCCGCTAATTACGGAAGTACGGCCTTTAATGATATAGCTGTTGACTTAGATTGAAGCACCGACGATATCTCGTAGAAACATCTGCGAAATCTGTGCATGCGCCGATGGCATACACTAACACAAACAATAATTTACTACTTCTATCCAGTAGTTAACAGAACGGCGTGCATCATTGGACTATTTGTTTGCACAAACGCGAAAGGGAAATCCGAACTATGACTTAAGTGAAAGTGACTTGGTTGAAACGGCCTTCTTAGGCCACCACTGATGTTTAGGTAGCAATACACAGAATTCATGACAGGTAATCTGAGAGCTATTTAAATTAAAGGCGAAAGTCCTGCTGCTGATAGTGGCGTTGTTTGGAGTCCAATGGCAGACGCGACAGGTACCAGAAAAAAATTAGCCGTTTTTCTACGAAAGCATGTTTAAACGTAACTTGAGTAGCAAATGCTACACATTTTTTGGAAAAAAAAAGAAACATATTCTGCCAACTGACTTATCTCTATTAACAACTATTATTGATATTAGTTAACTTATCTCTGTCAATTTTTTTAATCCTCACTTTTGATTGCATAAGAAGGAGGTTGGAAAATGCAAATTGAGATTTTTGGACGAAATTTTCGCGATGACAAAATTGATGTTTCTTGGAGGCAGAACGCATACTTTCAACAACCTTGAACACGTTATATTGTATGAAGATAAAACGAGGACTGTTAATAGTGACATAAGTGTAAAATATCCATCTTTATTACTATAATACGTATCGATAAAACGTCTTAAGATAATGGGAATAAGCCTTTTCGTACTTATGGTTGGCCATTGTTGTAACGTGGAAACCATCATCCTTTTGTCATTGCCATATTCATTAGTAATTTTACCTAACTAATTTTCAGTTACTTTCCATAATAAAAATCGATTGAATATAGTTTCTTCCGAATCCTTGTTTTTTGTTGCATAGAAAGGGATCTTATATTATTCGGCGATATTTTTAGCACTTCAGAGCTTACTATAAAGTCTCTTCTTAATTTGACTATTCCTCGTTTCACGCCAGAAACGAGAACGTGACCATGGTTTCTGTTCATTGTTCGCTCTATTTATTAATATATCAGCTTCATCGTTACTAATCATCCCCGTGATCAATATATGAGTCGTTATGTTCACGATCATTCTTCTTTTCGTTTTGCTTTTTTCTTATATTTTTATTTGTTTATGTACAAAGTGAACAGGATATTACCACTGCCATCAATGTGACTTGTTTTTATGTGTTCTTGCTTTTTTACCATATACATGTGTATCGCTATGTCGCACCAAACGAAACCACTCTTTGATTTTTTTTTTCTATTTAACCATGCGACGAGCAATAGCTTCATCTAACCATACTCAACAAGACTGTAGCATTACATATAATAGGAGTAGTTTTTTAGAGTAATTCCACTAATCGTAATCATCATCATATGATGATTGTGTTCTCAGCAGCTTGTTAAGAAGAAACACCACTCGTTTGGCCTTCGCCAAAACAACAAACATTTCAAGTCTGCCCTTCGTCCAACATTTTAGCTATTTTCCCCTCGATGGTGAAGGAAGAAACCTGACAGTGAATGCCTTCGTTATACGTAAGTGACAGGACGAGGCCAGAGTGTCAGGACGTTGCATGGTAAATTCAATAATTCTTTAGTTAGCAGCCGAAGTTAGAGACGAAGCGATCGTCGGTTGAAAACGAATACCCCATGATAATAATGAGGAATAATAACTATGTTATAGGAATACCATATTACAATGTCACCACAGCATCGGAATGTATGTACATTAAAAACTGCCCAGTTGTTAATGGCCACTTTTCACTCTCCCGGCTTGGGAAGTTTTCGAATACAATGGCCCGATTTGCACGAAAAACAGTACTGGTTCATCGTTTGCCTCTTCTTCTCTTCTACTCGAAGTTGTTTTTGTTGTTATCGACTCGTCGTTGCTTTATAAAGGCAGAAAGCGAATTCCTGAGCAGATAGTGCACAGATACAGAGGGCGCCTAGATCGTTTGTGAAGAAGCTATACCTTTTTCTTAGACTTTTCGTAGCTTTTTAAAGCTAGAGACAGTGTTTTCGGACCGACTATGATGTGCTGTTTAAGCCAATGGTATTGGCGGCTTCCTGCCCTTGTTGGCTCTGTTTCTAGGTCGCTGTGTACGGATTGATTCTGTACGACACTCTCAAAATCATATGGAGAATATCTGCAGCAAGCTGTTGTCACAAGTCACTCAGGACGAGTTGCGGAGTGCGGTCCAGTTGTTTGTTTACCTTATCCATAAAATTAGCGGTTTCCTCTTTTCTTTATTGTTCCGTCGTTTTCTGTCATTTTCGGTTAACTTCATCCTTATAAGTACATGCCGTTTACAAGATAATCTTCATCGTCTTCAGGAGCCAATAGACTTAGCCCTTTTTTGCTGCCTCCACGTCGCCATCGTGAAAGCCGTCGACGCATGTTTAGCCGGCATCCTACGACGAGCAGGAATAGGGTGCTCATGCAGACTCCTAGCGCGAGTCCCACCACAGCACCGGATGTGGTTGAAGACGTATTTTTCGTCTCTACCTGCGTAACTGAAATATGCATGTTGGCCATGTTACCAATCTGTTTCGCGGGCGGTCCCGGTTCAGGCTTGCTTGTCGCCGCATTTTCTCGTACCGTTCCGGATGATGTAGCTGGCTGAGGACCCCCAGCAGCTCGGGGTGGAGGTGAAGCCTCGTCCATAAATTTACCTGGCCGTCGACGAGGTTTAGCCTCTGAACTTCCGCCAGCAGTACCCCCCGGTGGTGATCCGCCTTCAGTTCTCTGGGTAGATTTCGCCTGCTCCAACGACGATAATGGCTCTCTAAAAGATCAATAGAAAAAAGAAAAAAAATCGCCTGTTATTCTGGTTCTAGAACTGATATCTAGGTTTTAGAGTACATTGAGGATATAACTCGAAAGTTTTTTTAGTCGCGGAAACACAGTCCTGGAACGATCTAAGGCGTCAAGGGCATAACAAAGGCAAAAAAGCAGCAATTCTGTATATATGCACATCTGGAGGAATTGCGGCATTCATGCGAAAATTTTTTGCCCTTCCTGTTCTTTTTCGTATTGGTAACATTTAGGGTGGTTCATTAGACAAACGACGTCTTATATACATACATATGCAGAATGATCTTCAACGGTTAATCTTTTCGAGATCTTTTAAACATTTTCGCACTTTCTTAACTTTTTGGGCGTTCTGAGCCTTTCCATTTTTGGGATTTGGCGCCTGCTATAAGTCCAAAATTTAATTTCGTCGAATTTTTTTTATTTAGCGTATTTTTACCAAGCAACATTTTAAGTATATCAATATCGGTTAATGAATTACTATTGAAGAACTATTTAATCAAAGATTAATTAAGGATTAAAGAAAGGTATATACATGTTAAAACTAACTAGTTAGTGTTGCAATCGTTGTAAATAATGTTTATTTATATTGAATAAACATTCTTTTTTTCAGTGCACTATCACGAACAAAGTAGTCAGAAAATACAGTCACGTTATCCTATATATACATTTACTATTTTTTTTTTTGTAACCGCGTTAACATTGCATCAAATGCACGATTTCCGGTAACACGAAACAAAGGAGGTTGTTTCGAAACTCTTACCTAAATCAAATAAGCTTACACGTTGCCACTGAAACATCACAGAAGTGTTATTCAGACGGTTCTATAGGGTTATACCATGCGATCTCCATATGTGTTTCGACGGCATGGTTCATACATATATACATACACGCACCAATTACCATAGCATAAAATACAACACTTGAAAATAAAACATACATGTGCTTATTTGTACTATTTCGAAGCTTACATATGGGGAGAAGGACCAAACCTTTGAGCTTACCTTACAATGTTCGTGTTTACCGCCTTGGCCATCTGAAGTTGTTTTTCAGACTTCTGTTGCTGGGTGAGGCTAGCTCCACCGGGCGCATAACGCGGAGCCCCGAATAAACTTGCTTTACTGTCGAGACTACCGAGACCTTTTTCTCCTTGATCACCAGGTAAGCCGCCCAGTATATTACCTCCGTATGCTGAACCTCGATCTCTAGCGTAAGGGTAATAGTTTGTCGGGAAATCCGGAGCGTTGTCGTAACCCCGTTGCATAGCGGTCGCACTATGATAAATCCCGCCTGACGCAGATCCTCCTCCGTAGCTGTTACCACCACTAATGCCTGCCTGGCCATCCTCGTAGCGGCTACAACAAAGGAAAATAATATAAGCTGTACATTAATAGCAAAATATGGGCGAATACTCCTTTATTGGGGGTTCCAATAACGCGATATAGGGGGAGATTATAAGCAGGAAAAATAATCGAAATGTCGAATGTAGATCACGGGTCAATTTGTCCTCATTTGATTCCACTTTTAATCTTTTTTAACTCTGTATTAATCATCATCTGATTGATCAATACTGAGAGACCGTGACTAAAACTGACAAATCAGCTATAAAGACGGTACTGCCCTTAAGGAGTTGCTCATTTAAGGGGGAAGAATTGATAACACTTTGCTTAACTTAGATGTATCTTCCTGTATTATTGACGCGCTATCTTCGGATATCTAACTGAGACTACACGTATCTGTGTTTTAAGGTACTATGCCTAATATTTCAGCGGTTGGTACTTCTCATAGCCATCAGATAACGCAGCGTACTGTAGATATTTGCCTAAGCGTGTTACGGCCTGAGTGTATTCTCATTAAAAAATATTTTTTCTTGTCATAGCAATATGTGTTGACATAGAAAACAATTTCTACGCTCATTGGAGACGATCACCTATTTTATACTGGCATTAAGCTCAGTGATAGAACTAGACTAAGCTTCGAACGTTAAGTATTCCTATTAAACTTGGAATAAAATAATGAGGATTAATGATATTTTTTTTATCGATAGCGCATTTGAATGTATTGATCCAACACGCAACTGAACGACTGACAACTTTAGACCGCATAAACCCCCAGGACATGGCTTCATTTTGATTAAAAGTGCCGTTAGCATCTTCAGTTCATTCAATTCGAAGAACCTGCGGTGTGGTTCTTTCTTCAGCGTTCATTAAATACGTAAATAAATTGACGACACGCACACTAAATTCGCTATAAACAAACAGGTACTTGATAGTGATCTATTGAAAAAAGCAAAAAATGCTGTTCTGCAAACTGGGCGCTTTTATCTATTCGTTTTCTGTAGATAGTCTTCCCAGTGGCGCATATTATGAAGCTTCAATAACTAGATATATTCAATGAGATTCCTCAATAGTACCTGGGCTGAAAGTCTTGCTGCTGAGAGAACAGACCCGTTGAGAAACGCCTACTTGGGTACACATCATTATAATCAACCGCCTGATTGCCTCTGTAAATGTCACCTCGATACGGTGGGTACTTTCTCTGATGGGTTTCCTCGTAAACGCCCGGGTGGCGATAAACAGCCTCCTCTTTCTCTTGCAATTTTTCCTAAAATTCGTAGTCGGACGTAAATATATTTATTGTGTATGTTAAGCTAGATAATCCGAGCGCAAACATTTCAGTAGATATAAAGACTAGCTAAGGGGTATGTCGTGTCCATTTTCGTGTGTTCATTTTCGAAACGATATCCCTCTCCTCGTGGGCTCTCCTCTACCTATTTTATGAAATAAAGAGAAACACCGGTGCAAAATTCGAATAGATAAAGAGAAACAGTTTTCCCGAGATGCGCGAACAATAATCATGGCTGATTGACGCAGAAGGCGTAATCGATAAACTTTACAGAACGTAGATCGGTTGCTAACACTAAAATAAATCGTGTAATAACTGCAGGCATTGCCTATTAAGTTTCTACTGCGACAGGAAGTAAGCAAGTTCTGACGGCCCTATCGTTGCTGAACGTTCCTTCTATCTTGACTAAGCGTAACGAGTACTAGCGCGCTTTCTCGCTGCACTGTTTTTTACAGTTAAACAGATAGAATTTTATGTATATGTACATATATCGTATTCGTCCTATTTTTCTATTTTACAAATATTATCACTAACAGCTATTTTCTGAGTTATCTTTTCGTTCGCTGATTGTTTACATAGTAATTTCACTGACACTGATTAATCAATTTTAATATTATTTTTTACCTGCAGTGGGCGTACGATCTCGTAGATTTGATTATCAGTGAGTTCTACCGGTTGTTTTAGCATCCGCTGCCTATCCCGAGAATGGCAGTCGAGAGTTTCGGCTTCATCGCTTCCATCTGCACACTGCGGTATGCCGTTGCACACGTCGTAGATAGCGATACATTCTGAGCTGTTTAAGCATCGAAATTGGTGCTCAACACAGCGTGCAGCTTCTGCACGATGAATAGTACCACATAAGTATACGACCAACAGATCTATATATGCGTCATATTGTGGGTAGCTACAGTTTCGCGATAAGCATTTAACAGTGCTTGATATTGTATATTTATACATAATTAGTCGTAAGGCCACTGAACCGTCCACAGGATCAGCTGCCCAGAAGGATGTTCACTAATACGGAAGGGAATAGGAAAGTATAATGACTTGAGCTGACGGGCCAATTTGAGCTCAGCCCTACTCTAGTCCTTAAGTCATGCTAACTCAGCGGAAAAAAAAAAGGCGGAATAACTGATACGCACGTAGCGTCGCTGCCGTCAGTGAAATCAAGCCGACACGAACCTGGCTTTCGCGTCGACGTTGTTGTCGTCGGCGAGGTTGTTACTGAAGTTGTTGTCGTAGCGGTAGTACTGCCGCTGCTTGTTGACGTCGATGAACTGGGCGAACTCGTCGGCGTTGCTGAGCCAAGTTGGGGCGGGCGTTGTGCTGTCTTAGAACGTTCATCTTGGACCTCTCCGTGTCCATGACCCACGTGCTTTAGCGACACCAGCTCGCTTTCATGCTGTGACCTCGTACTTAACAGTAAAACAGTGTAGGCGTCATGCGTTGTGAATTGACACGCGAAGTTTTCCGGCGCTCCACAATCGAATACGTAACAACCTCCGTTGCTCTGATCGAGCGGATAGAAACATAATAATAGTAAACGTTTCAGACTGATTGGCGATATCGTAAAAATCTATGTAAAACTAATATAAAATTTTGTTTTCGCTAGCATGATAGTGTAGAAATACTACTTCGTCACCGTATGATATTAAAAATTCGACACGGGTCTACCTATTGATGGCATGTCTAAACTGAAGCTCTGTTTGTGTTCGTTAAATGCTAGAAACTTGCTCGGGCTCTGATTAACAATTCGTCAATAAATGTTTAACAGACAGCGTAAATGAATAAATTCAGTTTTAATCTTATTAATAGTTAAAGGCAGGTCAACTTCGGTTCTAATTCGGTTGACGGGACACATTCATTTAATAATGAAATTATATAAATAGTTTTTTGATAATAAAATTTTATAAAAAAAAAAACTTTTTCCGACGTGGAAACGAATAAGGATAACTAAGTACATGTCGTGTGACCGCTATTGAAATAGTAAGTTCAAAAATAATCACCTGTTTCTGTAGGAGAACTTATAATAACCGCCTTTACATTCACCTGCGGAATTATATTACGGCTCTAATAAATGCATAGACTTGCATGACGAGACTGTGTATAGCGTAAAAGAATGCATCTTTCGCAACCGTACAAAGTACAAAAGCGTACAATTGGTGAACTAGAATATCTCAGAAGTTTAAAACGAGTAAATTTCTAGTTTAATTCGTTTAATATATCCGTTGCAAACCCAGCTGATAAGGTGAAAAGTATGTATTGGTTAGCAAGTCCCCGAAGCGCTCCCATAAAATTATACCGTATGGAGAACGGGGTACCTTTTAAAACCTCTTAGATGTATGTGCACGGGAATGTCGCTGCAACTTGCCATACCTTCTCCTCAAATACTGCAACATTGCAGGATGGCACCTCCCAACAGTAGAGTGAGCACTCTCCGCTGTTTCGAAGCTGTCTCTCGCTTAGATACTTGGCACCGGCGCGCAATGAATCATTTGTACGGATTATTGTGTTTGTTCGGATATCAAACGAGTTTAAGATCGACTGGTAGCCCTGGACCGGGCTTTGTAGTAGCCCATACGGTCCAAGTCGCGTTAGCCGTACGGATTCATCTGAAAATAGAAGTGATAGCAAATAACGAAAGACAAACAAACAGTTATTGTGTATCACACGTAGCCTTTAATACGGTTAACTGAATGGATCGGCTGGCGCTAAGTATACACCCTGCGAAGTCTCTAATGCGCGATATAAACTTTTATTAATTTCATGATTTGCTATACATTGGCAAGTGGCATACAATGTATAAGCTGAACGCGACCGTTCGATGGGCTTTTAGGAATTAATGTATATGTACGTTTCGCACCACAAACAGGGACTATATTAACATTGTAGGTTTGTAAACGGATTTGGGAGCACTTAGCACCTCTCTGTACTGTTTCTGTTGATATATTATCTAAATGTAGTCGCCTCTTGTTCTTGCGAGAATAAGCGTCGTCGAGAAGTCAGAGTACTGATTCCCCATTGAAAGAAGAACGTTCATATGTAGCATGGAGACTTCCCATTTTCACAGGGCCGTTTTATATCGGTTTTTTTGTCCCGTTTGTCGTAATGCTCACGCAAGCCAAACTGAAAAGGCTCAAGGATAGATTATTGAAAGCCACAAAGCATTGACTACTGAAATTTTGACTGCATCAGATAAGCACCTCAACAGCAACATGAACGTATATGCGGCATGCCTTCATTTATAGAATATAAGGTATTTACCAAAGAAAATCTTACCAAGGTACATCGATCCCCCAGAAATGAACAAATGATCTGAGCGTTTTTCGGACGATGAAGTGTGCACTTTAGTATCTAAATGGATTTAGAAACCAGGGGATATTTCATTACATGAGACATCACGTATGCGCTATACAGGTACGTACCAATGGATCGCAAACATACCGCTAACAGGCCAGCCCTTTGCAAACCAACTGCCGCCCCGCAATCGACCTTACAACGTCATATCCGCCCGCCTGTCTGCGATTCCCAGGCGGAATCCTCGAGCATTTAAACGTGCACTACGCATTATTGTACAGGGTCTTTGAAACGTGTAATTCTCAGCCGCGTTTTTGTTTATTTTAAGGAGCAAACGTGGAGTACCAAAAAACGTGCGTAATGTTCTGTGTTATGCACGAAATTAATTCTGAGCGAAAAAAGGCAAATAGAACAATCCTTGCCAAACAAAAGCGCCAAATCTTTCGGGAAAAGTCAGACATTTCATATCAGACCACTGAAACGCATGAAAATTCATATGAAACCACCAAAAACGGCGCGAAATTTTAAAGTCAACGCAGATCCACTAGTAATAGGTTCAGGAGAACCATGACGTGTTAAAAAAAAACTGGATGTGCTCCAGTGCGCCGTTACAAGTGACAGGACGTAAATGTACAGGCCTAGAGCTGGCAAGGACAGCACAAAAGGCAATGTATCGTTTTAAGGACGAAAAAGATCCAAGGTTTATATAAAAGATCCAGCTGTTTTTTGAACTGATAAGACTGATAAGTTGTACATTATGAATTCACATCGAATAGTATCACTGTCAACAAAGAGTACTATCAAGGGTTCCTAGAGTAACTGCGCAATGCATTCCGTCAAGGTAATCCTAAGCCTAGGAAAAAAAAACTGTGTATCCTTTACGACAATAGTGCTTGGCTCACACGTCGCTACTTGTATTACGAGCTTTCTAAGAAAATTCAATGCGGGTATAGCCACAACTTTAACGTATACTAAATCTAATTCGTTGTGGCCTTTTTCCATTGGCAAAGTGCTTGAACGAAAAATCTTTGAAACTTGAAAACACTGTAACACAGCACTTTAGACCTTGTAGAAGCTATTTTGAATAAAACAATCGGGATTTGGACGGCTGAAATGTGCCCACTTGAATATAGATAGAGCCATTTGATCAGCAGTTTTTTTTTGGTAACACACAGTAAATAACAGTCGCATGGTCATGGAATATAATTAATGCATTTGTCTGAAAGATTTGTGCGGAAGCGCAAACAGAACCGGTCCGCTGTTTGACATTGTTCCTTCTTATTACCTACACAATCCATCAGGCGTCGAAACGTTAAATCACATATTAACAGTTGTTTGTTTTGATGGTCTAGTTTATATGACTATTTATTGATTAAAAACAATCAACAATAGAGCTGGTTCATTGCAAAATCACTGATTATTTATATTAGCCTTTTCGAATCAATGCCGACCGTTAAACGATGATAAAAAAACTGCCAAGATCAAATCAAATATGTGTGTACAAAGCGAGAAGTTATCAGAATCTCAATAATAACAGAGCCCGTTTGTAGTCAACTTTTTCTCAATGATATCTATAAATATACGTAAATAAGTCAAGTAACTACTAGTGAAAGCGTAAAACATACTGAACGTTTTACAGTGCCCTAGAAAAATCTTCCTGTAGCAGACAGTATAAGCCGTCGTTCAAAAGAAACAGTAACGATATTGAAGTGGATGTTTTGGCAATTTTTAATTTTCATGGTCTTTCTGATTATCTATCAGTGAGAACATATGCGTGCTTTTCTATCGTGTTTATTTCGCCCACGGTTGATTTTAAAAGAAAATATGATTTTTCGGCGATCACACATATCGTACATGTATCAACAGAGCAAGACACCTGGAGTCGTCGCGGTCCTCCCCGCGGTCATTTCCACGATCCTATCCTCATATCTTCGACCTCGCTATAGCGTTGATGACTTCAATGAACTGTTACAACCCTACAATTGAACTTACGTTCTTGCCGAGATGCTGTAGAGAATGTAATCACTATGAGCAGCTGGGCACAGCCGAAGGCAGCGACCCTCATCGTTAGCCTCATGCGAAAGAAAGAATACACGGGCGACGGGTGCGTGCTGGCTCCTGATGGGTCAGGCCAGAACGTTGCGGCTATGAGGACCACTGCAGAATGACACGAAAATGCCTTCGAGCTTTACACGGGACTCACTTGGAGAGCGGCAAACAGTAGTCCGTCCGCCAACTGCCTTCTTTTGATTTAACAACGGAACCACAGCAGGTTGCCACTACGTACTTGGCGTGAACAGAGCGCGGCAATAGCTGGGGGAGTTACGGACGGCATAGGCGCCCGTACGTCTCTCTGTCTATGGATGATCTTCGTTGCTCCGCCAAATAGTAATGATCCTCATGCCGTAGTTCCTGTGTCTTGTATCCTGTACGCTGTATCCTGTGTGTACGTGTGTCTGTCTGTGCGCAACCTGCTAGCTGCGACAGACAACCCACGGTGCGGGTGTGCGAGGGAGCCACACAAACGAGGAGGTCGCTGTTGGGATGGAAGCGTGCACGAACTATAGGAAGGGGCGAAAGGATTTCAGGAAAGCGCCGGTGAAGCCCGGAGTAAGGGCAAAGCCAAACGGAGCGTTGACAGTGCTGAAAGTAAGGTCAATAAGACACAGCAAAGTCGGCCAACAAAGCATTCATATAGAATGGAAACTGGAAGCTTGATCATATTAAAAGACACCATTCACTCATAAAAGCACGCATGTGAGTTAACAATTGTATGGAAAAAGATGACCGTAAGTTTGTTAAATGGACAGTGTGTTTTGGCTATACTGTTGGCTGACTTGTCGGATCTACTAAAGATAGCCAAGCGTCTTGACGACGGCGGCGGCGGCGGCGGCGGCGGCGGCGGCCGCGTCTACGGCAATAATAGTAGCAGAATAAGATAAAGAACGGGTTTCCAGTTTAATTAATGATAAAATTTTGTATCTTATTTCACTAGCTTAGCCCAAGCGTGACAATAGCATAATGAATAAGGAAACCGATATGAAAAAAATAGAATTCACGAGGAAAGTACGTATGTAGACAGGTTGAAGTAGAAAATCACACAAAAGGGCTAACGTCTTGTAAATAGAGAAGAAGGTAAGCTGGTTGATGTGCTTCAAAAACGCAAGTACCATCGAAATTATGATGCGTTCGAAAGCGGATGAAGCAATGGTCTATAAAACATCCCATTTGGACTCATCACTTGATTAACATTGCTTCTTCGTTAGATACTTTTTTTAGCCGGTAATTAATTGTAGCGCATTTACACAATTTGAGGAGATGACGCACAGTCAACTTCGAGCAGAAATAAAAATCATACCTTTTGGTCATCGGTCCTTGTTGCCTGAAGTTCAAGATCCAGTGTCACGTGTATGGCCACCTCGTAGATGGCTTTGATTTACTTTTTCCGCAAGTCAAATCTAGACAGAGATAACAGGGAATATTTGGAACTAAATCGCCAGGAATAGATCTGATCAAACAAGTGAGGCCATTTGCCACCTGCAATCACTGTACTATATAAATTGGTTCATTTTGCTTTTCTTTCAACGTTTAATAAATTGTATTGAACCGTGGGTAAACAAATCCAAATCGAAAATCTAGCCGAATCAAATTTTCGGTCTATGTAGTGCGAGTTTTATTTTTATTTTTGCGATTTATTTTTTTTTGCTTTTTTTTTTTTTTTTTTCGATATTTGGCAGAAAGCCAGAAACGGGTGAGCAAAATAGGCCCGTAATCATAGTTGTAGAATAGTTATTCTATTGATCCCGCCTACCCTTCATAGTTAAATTTCGGTACTATTTTTGAATAGAACGTATAATAGTTGATATTTTTTTTACGTGAAGAAGTGAAGCAATCGTATGTTCCTGGGACTAGAATTGTATGAATTGCTTGAAGGTGCGATAAAAAGGTCTTCGGAGTGAATGAGTCACCTAACAAAAGTCCGAATGCTAATAGGAGCCAGCTCGCTTAACAAAGGCAATTCTTTTGTAGCATAGCAGATATGCGTCTTTCGGCAGTTGCAGCAATTGATTAAACCTATCGTTCGATGGTATAAATGACATCCTTGTACAGATGCATAACTAGACAGCACGAAGTATAATTACTAAGACGAAGTTTCGATACGGCAAAACCGATAAAAAAAATCATTTAAGACTGAAATTGTGTGTAACACCTTTCAGTTTCCACCTATGTTCCTAAGTAGTTCAGTAAGTAATATAGCGTGAATTTTATCAAACGGGCTTACTGACGAATAGTTGAATATTTGTAGTTGTATACATGATGAAGAGCATACTACGTGTACATATTGCGTCATAAGCGGTCAGGGGTTCAGTCCTTGTGGTTTTCCATGCACCGCTATTCTGACGGAAGCAAGCCTTCTGAGAACAACGATATGAATTATTCTATTCTGGACGATAAAGCATAGGCCACAGGCACACGAGGTTAATGGCAGTGGAGCCTGGGCCGTCCTTCGACTATACGAGAGGTCATGCTTTTCTGTTTTGACAAGAAAACAAAACAAAACAGAAAAGAGGCCATTTTATGAATGTCTACATCTATAAACTGTGAGGTTATTTACGGCATGACAAAATGGATTCGTCTGTCGCATCATTTTGTTTGCACGCTCACCGATTTAGACCTGAGCCGTCCAAGCTCATTTGCCTGATGGTTATTTACTGATTTATACGGAAAGCTAATGTCCCGTATAGAATCAGGACAGCGGGCTTACTGCTACATACGTCTTTTCGAGTGGGTTTAAATTGAATCAAATAAAAATCTATCTTCTTGGAGGATTTACGGGGAGTGCAGCAAAAATGTTCGACTTATATTTATGAGGAGCATTTACAGATACTACATAGTTTTCTGTTGAAAAAATCTACTTCTAGCTCGGATACATTAATGTGCTGGAGAAAGGTAGGAACTACAAATGCATCGAACCTTAGGAACCACTACCTAATTGCTTACACGCCCGAAGTTCGAGACAGGACCTTTATGGGTATCCTAAAGGGAACAAAACGTGTAAATAAATTATCTCTATTAAGTTGGGGATTCGCAAAAAGCTGGCTGCATAAATCATATTTATAATTGATTTGATTAAGGCTTTAAACACACAGACCTCCATGCGAACTTTACACAATATCTGAAAAAATATTTTGACCAGCATTAGGCTAGAAAGCTGGGCGGATTTAGTGAAAGCCATGATTCTAGTACGCCATGACGATACTACGCGGCGATATTAACTAGCAGCGCAATTTTGGAGGCTTAGAACAGCTGGATCCTTGATTAATGAAATGACACTGGACATAAGGCCGACAGTCCTTTCGGATGAGAACATTTCGCACTTTGCCAATTCTTCGTCAACACTTCGGCGATATCTAGCGCGCTTATCTTGGGCACGTGAAGAAACGTCCTTCGCTCACCATTATAAGACACGAATTTTAAAGGAGTCTAGTTATTCAGAGAATTGCTGAATCACTGTTAAACATTTCAAGGAGTTTTTCTTTTTTTTTTTTTTGAAACGGCAGTCTCATTGCCTTCTGCTCTAATTATGAGCTTATGTTGTTTCTATAAAATGCGACAAAAGTGTTACAATATAGTGGTATGGCTGCTAAATCGTATATAAATTAAAGTGCACACGTTTACGGTTTATTTCAACTTTTAGTTACGTTGGATGGTTTGCTTTTGAAACATAACGAAGAAAAAAAGGATTTTCCGTGAGAGTTTCAATTAAATAGCTCTAGCAATATCAATTTTGTTTGTGCATTAAGCATGTCTTTATGTAGGTTTTATTGAAACATGTCAGCGTCATCTTTAGGGCTGCTGGACTGGTCGATGGTGCTGCCATACTTAGGTAACTAAAACTTAGTTCTTAATGTTTAGAACGAATTTCACCAGTACCATGTAAAAAGTCTGTTATCCAGGGAAGTCAAGCACCGAGTCAACCACTTTTGTTCAATACAAGAATTCGCTAGGATACTAGCTAACCTAAATAAAGTGAATAAATTAAAAGTAGACACATGGGCCTCCCTATGTAGAATATCGTCATGGCGCTCGATTACGAAGACCTAAACTCTGACTAATCCCCCAAGCAAATAAAATATTAATTTCATATTTATTCAGATGTTTTTTTTTTAGTCTCGTTACTGTCCAAAGTCTTAAAGAAGGACGTTGATTTTGGTAAAAGAATGGAATCCGACAAAGTTTTACTACAACCCTATTGTTGGCATATCTATAGCACAATCGTATTCATCACAGTGTACTTCGCTGGACAATGCCTAGATGGTAATTGCAACGTCGCATCTAGCCCTTTAAAAACCGGCCCATTTCCTGGCGGCCACGTCTCGTAGGGCCGCCAAGAGCCGGACCGCTCTGCTCGGCTCTGCACTATCAGATCGAGCGTATCGACGTACGTGCTCGGATTGCTGGCTACATTTTATATCGTATACGCACGATCAATATTTTCTTACATACCGTACATCCGAACGAGAACGACTGCGTCTTGCGAGCGCTGAGAAAGCGAGCGGCAGTATCCGCTTGTTGGAGTTATTGGTTACTTACTAGGACAGCGCGAACGAAGAACAGGTTGATGCCACCGATATGCGTCGATAAGGGATATGCTGACACCTGAATGCTCATTTGCAGCGCGATTTCACCAATGATTACGACGGCTGCATAACGTAGGCGCAACAGAGATGCCAGGTTTTTCTTTTTCAATAAATGTGTTTGACTTTACGGGAGCGTATTGAAAGTGTACTCTATTTACAATCGAATCAGAATAATACCAAAGGTTCCTATCTTCTTTTACTTAAATTTCGCCCTTTTAATAAGAATGATCGGGGACTCAGCAGGAAATTTCAAACTTTGCTCCGACATTAATTAATTAACAGAATAATGATGATTCTCTTTATTATTATTATTATAATTGTCACTTGAGCGCGGCTTTTCGACATTTGAATAAGCACCAAGATATTCATATTATGTAAAAGAAGTACGAATTCTTCTTGGCGAGTGCGAACTTACCCACCGGCAGTAGCTGCAACTGGAAAGATCGCCTTGCTTCTAGAAAACAAATAACTTTTTTTTTAATTATAGATTGATATTAAGGAACATAACGATGTTGGACCTATTAAAAGCTTTTAAAAAATACCACAATTACTTCGTACTCTAAATGAACAAGATAGCTTTGCAAAGGTTTAATTCCAGGCGTCGTTTGCCTAAAATTCTAGACGAGAAGAATAAGAGATCTAACCGAGTTTGCTTCACGCTATCTACATGATGAAATTATAAGTTAAGAAAAAAAAACCATACATTTTTCGAGTAAAGTGGGTTGAAGACTTATCGTACGGATGAAAAACACAGGTGCTTCTAACGATACAAATTCATACCGTATTGTTGTAGGTATTTCGCAAAAACAAGGCATACACTGATTAATATTGTTGTACTTCGCAGTTAGTTACGAAGGTTAGCAACTACTTTACTAGGACCACTTAATCAATGATAAAATCGGCTATTAAAAGGACGGCATGATTTGAATTTAGGACGCGGTTACTCATGTACGTTTATGATTCTTAGAATCCTTAGACATGCACGGTAATTGGTACTATAATTTGAAAGCTGTACGTTATCGCCTAAATTTCACTTGGCTAGTCATATTCTCCCTCAACAAACCAAACAGACGCCATAGCCATAAATGGCTAATGTAATTATCCCATTTCGCCATGGTGTTCGGTTCTTCAAGAATAGATGATTGCAACGAAGTAGAAAAATTTTGGCCGACTCCAACTGACTTGTTAGCTGATTCCAACAAAGCGTGACTTGAAACTGATAGGAGACAGCCATCCTATTGAGCTCCTGCATTCGCACGTGCGCAGATTATAGAATAAAGGTAATAAGTGAATTTCGGCTCCAAAGTAACTCGGTACGCGCTGGGACGACACCGATTCATTGAACCCATCTACCCGTTTGTGTTTTGCTATAAAAATAGCAAAATCTAAACAAATTGAAGCTCTCATTTATGAATTCCTTTATGTGGCGAATGTCAACGATCAGAGCTTCTATGAGGGGAGATCGGGAGGAAAATGCTATATCCGAGTGTGAATGCCCCTTGTGGCGTTGCGACAGAGGACAGCAACGATGCTGCCACAGCCTATAGTTAGTTTAGATTGTATACATTTTACCAGCTTGTGGATTTTCGTCTTACGAATCTAGCAGTATCGGCTAACAAATCGGCAACTTCCAAATCTACGGACCATATCAAAACGCTGTGAGCATCGCCGAAAAAACCGTTACGATCTATGGTGATTGGGCGCGGATCAATATTGCCGGCGGCTTTAAATCGATTGGCAATTGTTTTCCAATGTGTTCGGCTAGCTGCAGGTCCAATTCAGACTTATTGCATTCATTTCATGGGTGGGTCGACGTATCTGGCTGCGGGTTCAATTTGATCTTGCCAAATCCCTTCTCGATTACTTGGACAGCGCGGATGAGATTTCACGACGAAACCACCTCGCCTTTTTGTGGCCTATTTTCGATACACCTGAACCTTTCTATATTGCCTCAATATAAAGAGGTAATAGAATTCAATTCGCTGCTTTGCCAAGCTCCGTGGTTATTACTGCGACTGTTATGCAATAACAGACTTTCGCATACGTACACTATAAGGAAAGTTATGAATGCAAACAAAGGACTTGTAGAACTTGAATTGATGTTCTGCTTTTTAAGAGGCGCATTATTTCGAAAATAACAGGGAGCGATGAGGGGCAAAACGTACTCCAATACCCTTCTCGTTTAATAACGTGACAGCTGTGTTCAGGATATATACTGGAAAAGATGTATATATATTATAGATATATGTAAAAGAACTCCTTCAATAATTATGTGCTAGGTGGGTTACTAGTCGCGAAAATAACGACACATTTCTGTAAAGAACATAGATTCAGCTTTTTCTAATTGCAGTTTCAACTAATTTTTTACTTTATTAGAAAAAGCTATTTACAACTAAGTAAATAAATAAAAATAAAAGTTTTCTATAAAAATAAATAATTTCTCTTTGGAAATTTGTTAGAAATGACGCTTTCAAATAAATAAAGCAAAGGGCGACACTCAGACTTGTCGATGAGTATCGCAGTCTGAACTTCGAAAGCAAATGAAGTAAACGAAGTTTTGTTTTTGGCGCTAAAATGGCGAATACTATAGATACCATTAAAATAACCAAAGCCTCAAATATGCTATACGGAGAGGTTTGTTATGGAATACCATATGTGGATCAAATAGTAACAGAAGAAGGTGTGAAAAAAGCAATGCCAGACCTTCTTCTTCCCCTTTCTTTGCAGAGTTTGGGAAACCAAAACTCTGTACTTTGAACTGATTTGAAATAGAATGATACCTCCTGAGTTTGGATCATATTCAATGCTCTGATCCGATAATATAAAAATAAAAACGCACTTAAGTCAATAGGTACTCCGTAAAAATTATAGTCTACAAGTACTCTTGTTGTTAAATAACTAGCAGATTCTAATTAGAAAGAATGGGAGATATTAAGTTTCGCAGAGATATCGTAAGTATCGTAATCGAGATTTACTGGAATAATGTCCACTTATCACACTGGCTATTAGGTTGGAACCAACTCGGCGCTTAACGCGTTAATGTTTAACACAGGCTTTATCCATTCTAATGTTAAAACCGCCACATGTATTCACCTCACTTCTCCGTGAAGGGGTCAGGAGGTTATAACCTAAGGAGTGAGGGGTCACACTGACCCATTTCCCTAGCTTCACTTCCGGCACCTCGGCCCATAGCTTTGCCAATGCGCGGATGTTTTTTATTGACCAGGTGCGTGGTAGATCAAACATCCGTAGAAAAACATCCGCAGGCTAAAAGAGGCAGGTCGCTCGCCAAAGTATTGGTCTCGAAGCCATTTTGATCGTACTTTAACGTCTGTCTGGCATCCTTAAGCCGAAAAAGCCCAAAATCTTAGGTAGCGACCAGTGAGCATGGGATTGCGCAGTACCGTGAAAATTGCATACGTCCCCGACTTGACAAGGGCTTAGTTCTTTGTGACTGATTGACTGTCTTGATCTCAGCCTCTTCAAACTGTTACGGACCTGAAGCTTACGTGCTTGAATCAAGTTTATTTGAATTTAACTGAATTAGTCGAAGGTAGCTAATATATTCGATCTCGAACCTATTTTAAAGCACGTTTAACATGAGTAGTTTCAGCTGTTGACGCCCTAAAGAACAACGGCTGCTAATGGCTCGCAACTTTGTGGACTTAGATATGTCAGAAAATACAGAGTGGGTTAGGTGAATCTAACCGAGAAGCAATTTTCTGGGTTAAAGGTATTTAGTCTACCACCGACGGACAGAACGTAGGTCAATGGCCTGACAATCGCTCGATTGTTAAAGTGGTGAGTTGTCGAAATCTCAGTACATTTGTATCCACCTGGCTAAAACTGATTACGTAACAGCGTTACTGGAAGAAAAAAAGTTCAGATTCAGATGTTGTCTTAAAGCTAGAAGGTGCCGTCTGTATCTAGCTCTAATCGTGCATGTAGCTCGTGTAAGGTTTCAGGTGTAAGGTTTGTCCTTCTATTTAGATGCTGGTTATTTGTTCATATCTGACGAATTTGAAGAGGTCTATGGCTGTCGAGACAGAAGAAGGTGGTCTTTTCGAAACGACTAAGTTCAATAGTACAGGGAGCACCTTTAGCAACTGGTCTTACTTACGCTTTGCAAACTGGCAAAAGTTATATGGGTATTCTACAGGCTACTTTAACGGATGACGTACACGTTCCGTTCCGAACGCAGGCGACTCCTTCCCGAGTGCGTACTTCAATGTATGTATTCAGGAAAGGTATAACCGAATTGTTGGGTTGTTGCTGGCAGGATCGGCAAAAAGCCTTCGTTGAATGAAAAGCCAATGGGTTCTAACGCTCACTGCGCCCTACGATGTTATTACAGATGCAGAATGCACTATGCTCGCTCAAAATGTGGCGATCCGCACTACACGTGTCAGCAAAGGCTATCATAAGATGACTGGGTGTAACGCTGCAAGATATACTAATACCCTAGATAAATGGTCGTGCAACGAGTGGAGCGTTAACGGCTAAGTTTACGAGGCGTTCGAAGTTACCACTTCAGCTTTGGCCGAAGAAAAAACTACAAAGGTAAGAAAAAAAAAACCTTTTTGATGCCGATCTTCTCTTTAGTCTATCAGTTAGGGATTTGACCCAGGGTGCAAAAAATCAGCAAGAAAGCTATCCGGTTTGGTCATCCGCAATTCTCACATTTGTAGTGATTGTGTTAGCCTTAATGATCACTAGCGGGAGTTGACGAATACCAGATGCTTTGATTTTTTCGGCTGTGCAAGTTCCATATAGATTTTGTCGAAATGTAACTTGGAGCCAATAGTTCAAAAAGGTATGATTCATATTGAGGCAAGACAAGAATTGAATATCATAAAAGAAATGAACGCTTTCTTTGATTGGTAGAGATATTTTGTATCTACTGGCTTGCTGTCGATATACTGAAAAACTGGGTAAACTCGTCATTGAAAATCTTCTTTGCCTCACAACCTAACCTGATTTTCTAAGGAGCCCTTGCTGCTTTCTACTGTTAGTTGCCGTGGCAACTCGTTCTACTCTTAGTCCAAAAGGGCAAAAATTGTCTAAAAGTTTAAAGCGCATCAGTTACTGCCACAGCGCTATCGGCATTGCCTGTGTTTTGCAAAAACTAGTCAAATGAAGCTTCCGGGAAATTATCTGTAATATTGTTTTGTTACTTCGAACACCATTTTTGAGCGGAAGCTAGTCCTGAGACGTGGAGGTCAGACATGCTCAGATATATCAGCTGAAAAAAGCAATGCTTAGGACTTGACAAAGATAACTAGAAGCTTTTTGCGATCCCAGGAGTCTCGACGACAGAGTTTTGTTAGTATCAAACTAGCTTTAGGGATTAACGAACTTTTCTTCATTCCTGGTTATTTTGATGACATAACCTACTAATGGTGCGAATTAGCTACGGTCTTAGTGTAAGGAAGAGAAATCCGTGCATCCTCTGTATTTCGAAAATTCCTTATGATTTTTACGCTTCTTGATTTTCAGGGATGCAACATGGCATTTTGTTTTACCAAAACATAATTAAAAATAGAAAAAGACAAACCTGGCCTCAAGAAAGCTTCCGTGACGCTAATATCCTACCGGTTGCGGCATAAGAGAAATTCGAATGCTGAAGACACAGCGTTATATGTACCCTCAATGACACATCACGTTATGTTTACCCTTACGCGTTGTACATTTCACTCGTTCATGACGACACCTATTTATGAAATGGTCATTCTCAAGACACCTCAGACGAGCACTTCTCCGCTTCTTCACACCGTTTTCTCTTGCTTAGGAATGTGAAGGTCATGCAAGGAAGAGATTTGCCCTCCTTGTATCTATATGAAACGGATAATTGTGTCAATTATCTACTATCTCGATCTGGCTATTTTTTTTTTCTAATTGATCTGATATCGCCCGTTAATGAGTTGATCTAGTTGCCATAAACGTTCATGGTTCTTGTTTCTACTAATGATAAAATTGCCTCTTGATTAATCGATTTTGTTGTTGATTTTTATTTCGGCCATCTTGTTCGTTCAGCAGCGCCTCTAGAATAAGAAACGCGACAGATAAGGCGTCTATCAGCTGCCTAGAAATACGAATGTTTACACGTTTCCACCTGTGGTAGAGGCCAAATTATTTAGTCTATGAGTTGCACTGCCATTATTACTAATTGTGATTGAGAAGTTGAGCATCTGCTGTTGTGTTAAATAAATAACCTATCCCGGGTACACCAGTTGTTTTTCAATATAATGAGAATGTCGAAGGGCGATGGAATATAGGCTACTGAACACCGGCTGATCCAAAGCTTAGCCACTGTTATTTTATTTTTTTTTGATCCAAATAATTGAGATGGGTATATACGTCACAAGACGATTATGATTCCCCCCCTCCCCTATTTATTCTAACTGTAAGCCTACGTTTCCGAGAGAGAGCTATCTCGAGCAGTACTTGAGTTACATATGTAATATTTCAATTACTTTAGACTTACGTTTCACCCGACAGAAAGCTTATTCTTCCAACATCTTGTATATCCTATAATCCAGTTACGGTGGTTTGACTAATACCTATGAACTATTATTTACTATTTTCAACTCAAAACTTCTAACTTGCGATGAACTTGTGCGTTTTTGAAAATATTGCGGATATTTCATACTGGACCGCCACAGCAACGGGGTGCAGGACAATTGACTTGAGGTCACTTAAGGCCTCGACTTGATCCCTGGCGATAACAAAGTACTACCGTTATTATAGTCATTAGATAAGCGAACAGTTACGTTTTACGAGGTAAAATATAATCACGTTTTTACCTGTCGTATATTCGAAACGGTCCCTACTGTGCTATGGGTTCTTAATCAAGGCAAACATACTGAGGTAATCTAAGTCTGTACAAGAGTAACAGACACGTTTTCAAAGTAAAAAGCTTCGTGGAAAAATGATCAAATTGGTTCATTATGTTTTATACTCAAGAGTTCTGGCTTATAAAGGCAGGATCCAAAAAAGCATTTGACCAAAATTCGATGTTATATTTAAAAATCATTAGACCTAGGAGGTGCGTTGGCTGGCCATTGCGATCACCCGACCTAACGAGTTTGTCTTTTAGAAACAAGAGAGGAGTTTTGCCTTCAAAAGAGAAAACTGGATACTTTTCTAGTTTCTTTCTTGGTGAGCTAAACTTTATTATTCAGTTTATTGGTTATTTTCACTCAGTTGTTAATCAATGCTAAATGGACGGGATACATTTTTCTACACGCGCATTTTCTCACTTCCATTATCTTCACAGCCTCCTATTTCTGTAAATAAATTCAGGCTTGCCAAATAACTTCCATAAAGTTTAGCTTTCGATGATTATCGGTGCTCTATGGTTCCATTAAAGAAAATGTTTTAATTACTGAGCCTTATTGATTTCGAGTTTAGAAGCGTTTTGTGAAAAAGGTTTCCTTCCGTTGTCAGCCTTTGATAGCCGTTTTGGAAATGCAGCAATTGGGACATCTATTGAGAGGGAAGAGATGGCTTGAAGTGTAGTCTTTTTCGTATCACAGAATCCTAATTAAGTCATATGTCATTCTTATTCTGTCATAATATTATTTAGCATCTGGGACATTATTATGAAAAATCACCCAGTAATTAGTTGAAGTACAAAGGCAATAGTTTACCCCTAACTAGTTTTGTTGCCCCTAATATCATACTAGTTCAAGTCGAAGTGAGGCATCGTCCATGCAATGTCGGGTTCGCAGGAATGGCTACTTCGACATTTACCTTGATAGTTTTCTTTTAGGCCTCGAGTGCACACCAGTCATTAGCAAGGCACTTAGTTATCAGTATAGTTCTAGTTAGGTAAAACGGTTATAGATCCTAGCATGTTGTATCCTTTGTCATTAGCTGTAATAGTTAATAGGAAAAGGCGCACGAAGTCACACTTAATTGGGCCTACTATTTTATTAAGGTTAGACAAAACACTATAGTTTTCATTGCAGTTTGTTATTTTTAAAAGATATAATAACATGAACCTGTAAAAAAAAAAGCCTGTTCTTTTCGAAGAAATCGGTGAACCGCACTCAGAAAGCTTCCAATTTATTTGTTCCACCATCCGCTTGTTTGGGCAACGCCTGAATACCGAAAGCTCTTGAATGAGTGAGACCAGACCGTTAGCGTGTCCTCGTAATAGCTTAAAAAGTATAGTATTTGCTTTCTAATCTTACGAACAAGTTATGGTCTAGTTTCGAATTCCGGCATAGATACATTTGAATTCCTGCTGGAAGCCAGCCATATGTCTGATCGAATGGCCAACGACAATGCCGGACATAAAACTCGAGACATAAAAAAAAGCCTTGTGGCTTTGAATGACTGATACTTTTTTTTATAGTGTTCAATTTCGTAAGGAGATAAACAAGCGATAAAATAGTTCTCAGCAGTAAGCAACCATGTACTTCCGTAACATAAATATTTGGATTCGAAAATAAATAAATACAGAGACTCTTATAGCTCAGTTAATTCTATTCTGAACGGCCAGGAAAAATGGCATTTGCGCCGTTCAATAGTATTCATAGTAAGAAAGTTAGTTTATATAGACTGATTTAAAAAGTACGTATATTCTAGAAATTATGGAGGACTCAAGTGAGCACTGGTTACCAGTTCTTTTTTGTCTGTTGACAGTCACTATTTTCACACAATTGTCCATGAGGCACAAGCGTGAAGGCAAAAGTGTGTAAAAGTTAACGTCCAAATCACGCTTGCCCTCATAAGGTCAATAACGGCAGTACCAACAGAATTCCAACCTGGTTCTTGAAAGTGGCACTTGTTTCAATGCAACTTCAATCCTAGGGGCATCTGAAACTAGGTTCTTATAAGAAAATGATCTTGTTTACAAGACAAATATAGAAGTCGATCACCAAAAACGAGAACGCTTAGATTTTCAGATACACACATTTCTAACGAAAAATCTTGAAGGGCACAAATGACGCCGGGAACACATTATTCCATCATCCGACTGAATACTGGGACGCCCAACAAGTACTTCTATACAATATATATTAGTTAGCGATAGTATGTTGTCACCTCTAGCGTCATTTGGTATTAACGAAATAAAGCAGCTGACGTTAACGAGCGCATTATGCAATATTCATGCAATACTATCAGATCGTGTATGACGGCGTCGACAACGTAGGTATTATATTGCGTACCTAACAATCCAGGACAGATGGCTCTAGTTGAAACCTCTTATATCACGTGCTTGTTGAACCGTGGCTGTGCAGGCGTTCTCTCTCCTTCCTGTAGACCCACTGGCCCTCGCCTCCAAGCGACCCTTTCCATGCGGCCACCTGTAGGCCGAAGGTTTTTCGGGGGAAACAGCCTCGGACTGAGCTGTTGCAATAGTTGCTCTTAACAACTCAGTCGATCCGGAGTCGTACGACAGGAAAGTCGGATCCGGTCAGTCATAATACGCTGCGAGAGTTGCCCCAGCATCGCACATTTGCTGGTGCAACTAGTATAGCTAAAATAGCCGTGTGACAACATAGTAGTGTGAAAAGCTGATTGCACCTTGTATCCTAACAGTTTACTTAGCAGCAATTTGCAGCCAAACGTATCAATAAATCCATACACTTACCGAAAAACAAAAGCGACAAGCCCTACTCATACAATAATGGGACCGTTTATCTACGTCCTGGGTCATGCTCGAAGGCGTCGGCGACAGACAAGCGGCGCCTTGCCAACAATTCTCGCACTGTTGTGGTTCGCTCTTGTGGTGTCATATCTCGTGTACGGTGTGGCAGCTGTGTCGGACGCGTCAGCTAGGTATAACCTCCGCAGGCCGATAGCACGGCAACTTGGAACGGCGGTGATGATTCCGCTAAGCAAAAGGCACGCGAGACGTCGTGATGCGACGATGACAAAAGACAGCGCCCATGAATCGGTGGCCAGCGCCATTGAACTGGATAACGATAATGAAACCGCGGCTGGCGATGCAGGCGTTGACGAAGACGAGGAATATGTCGAACCCACGGACTACAGTAAAACTAATGATCCGGAGGATGTGAAACTTCCACCGAGAATTGGAATGGTATGTTAACGATAGGATAAATGGTGTTCCGCACGAAAACATTGGGGTGTGAACTCTTTGATGAATTGGTGGATAATTTCCATAATGGAGAACGGCCGTAAGAAGCAGTCACCTGTGCAACTTAGTAATAATTTCATTTTAGTGCTATTTGATATTAATGGAGAAGGACAGGTGGTGGACATAACATATATTTCTCGTTTGTTAGAGTCCTCACGTTCGACTTGCTCATTCGAAAATGCTCGATATCAGTTTCATATACAGGCGGACGTCAGACGGCCGACTGCTATTGGAGTCAGCATGCACATAAGGTCTATTCTAATCTGGAAGGAAATATTTACCCATATTTAACTACTGTGCCTTAATATTTAATCGAGTGCAGGTAGCTACTTCAACAGTTCTACTATGCAACTACCTAATTGGTGAAGTGAAAAGATTCTGTGAATGAAAAACAAATACTTCAAATAGAGATCTTTGCCATTTTTTTTTCTTTCCATTCAATCTTTCTTCTTATCGATAAATTCAAATTTAGGACAAAAATCAATACACTAGGCGATGACTTGTCTATCATATAGCGGTATTATCATATTCAAATATGGAGCTGATTATCACAGCTTTCAAGAGCTCTTACTGTTTTTCACTCACCGGTTTTTTTTTTGCGTAATGGTTGCCGTTTCAGCCGATGTGGACATATTCCTAATTAGTCCGAGGAACGTTGAATAATTGTTTGAAAAGTAGAATCGTCCTCAACGCCCACTGTAGTCTTGGGCAGCTTACTGCTGGGTAAAGTTAACCTCAAATGCCGGTGGGGTCCGAGACGCGCGGATCTGTCACGGCACACTAATGCTATCATCACTATTGGAGCATTTAAAACGTATTTTTCTCCGTGAAACGATCCAGATACCCTAGCTAAGTTGCCTGAAGCCCATTGTTTGTACGTCTGTACGTGTTTCTACATGATAATTTCGGTCTGTAGCATAACAATATAGCTCATGTTGCCATAGCAACGCAACTTTTTATTTTTTTTTCCCTCTTTTGTCTCTTTATACGTTTGACCAAGCGAAATGTTTGTTGATAGAATTAAGTTTCAACCTGACACACAAAAGTCAACCGGTTCCGTCAGTGTACTGATACTGCAAAAAGAAGGAAACAATATTGAAATTGAACGTCCAAAAGAGTTTTCTTTTACCTTTCGATGGAAAAAGTTCGATAGAGAAGTAATGTGCGACATGCTAAGCAGAAAATCTATCCGCAAGTTACCTATCTTAGCTAACTCTACAAAGCTGTACACCTAGACATGTGAGGCGTCTATACAATCATTCTTAGAAGTTTTCATGATGTGTTCACCTTGGCAAACAAACAAACAAACAAACAAACAAACAATTATGATCACAATAGCTATATCTAGTAGCCTTTAATGGAACCGTTAACACAGGCGGCATTAAATATAAACATTCAAATAATTTGCCACTAACTAATTACTGGCGACCTTATTGTATACGAGCTATGAATAGGTAGTCACCGTGCGGAGGTGCATCAAAGCACACGCGCCTGTCAGCAGAGAAAACTACCGAGCTCATCGCCAATGAGAATATACTGAATAATACTTTGCAGATTTTTCTACCAACGGACTCAGTTTGCTCACGATACTTATAGACACACTTATAAACACACGATATTTATAGACAATTCAATGCTTGATAAACACTGTATACTGTTGTTTATTAGCACAGAGATAGAGAGAGAGATGATGATTGATCTAGTCTAATTGGCGCTAAATCGAAAAATGGTATTGCAAATTCCTACGCTTAAATGTTTGCATTGTGAATTTTCGCTTCGGTAGAACCCCTGCGTTTTTATCTACCTAATTAAAATAGAGCTAATTAATTATATTTTTTTACCGTATCCGAGCACGGTTTGCTTAGCTTCGGTATTATGTCTGCCTGTGTACGACAATAAACGTTACCGTGTCAACTTCTGCGTCGTTTCCTAATTTTGAATAAAAGCTTTTTTGTCTGAGCGCCAAAACATTGTATGGCTTTCAAGCTATACACTTTAGCCAAAAAATATAGGTCATAATTCACCAACATTTCGAGAAAGGCCGATTCAGCAACAGGGGTTACGAAGGTGCGGGTTACGCATAAAATCAAAGACAAAGTTCACTAGGTCATGTGTATCTTAGCTTTGAAATGCACAAAACATTATAGATCGGCATTTAGTTTGTTTGTACACTTAACTCATTCCGGAAAGTTGCTCACTTCCTGATTTAAGAACGTGACGTTTTGCCGAAATCCGTACGCTAGTGATTGGACGTGAAGGCTGGTATTAGCGCTCAAATGAGCTCAGCGTTTCAGCCAATATGCGGCTGCCCTCAGCCGTCGACCGATGGACTTATCCATATGCAATATTGAACCAATCGGCGTCAAACAGAAAACGAGTTTGTCAATGAAAACAGCTTACGGGCTCTATATATATATATATATATATATATATATATATATATATATATATATATATATATGTATAAACGAACTGTTCCAACTCGCGGACATCACTGCAGCAAATACCCATTGACTCTATTGTACTACGTTCATGGGGTCACTGTAAATACCGAAAACATTGGTAGAAAAATAAACTAATCACAGCTTCAGTCGCTCTCCTAATATCAACCAACAGCATAGGCGTGTTCTAAAGAGAGGAACGGCATGGGAATTTACTGTCGTCGTTGCTTTTCGATACTCCAGATATCTAATATTAGTAAAACTTCAAATTCGTTCAAGCAGATTCGAAATATGCTGCCTAGCGCCAAAATCGCAAATGCTGCTAGGTATCGGGGCAACGACCAAAAGAGTTAAAAGGTCAAAGACAGGGAGACGGTCATTTCTTGGCGTTCCTGGCTTAACGTTACCTGTATAGAGGAAACATGTGAGAAGAGTATATGGCGAACGCTGACAGAGCGCAGTATACGTTGATCTGATCATACCTACCGCAGAGGTTTGGCGCAACCCTTTGTGTTTTGTTTTCTTTTGAAAGGGAACACTTGGCAGTGAATTGAACGTCAATTAAGCTTTGCGAAGAACCCTTGCAATTCAAAGATGGGTCTCTTGACTAACCGGGCAAGACAAAACAATAAATTTATACATTTAAACATTAAGGGTTCATATATATATCTTGAGATTACGGGATGTCCGGGGTGATAAACGGCACCACATACAAGATTTAGTCACTCTCACTCGTAAACAACCCAAGCTTATATAGCTGTTCATCTTTTCTCACTTGTATCACACGTGCAAGCCAAAAACTAGCCACCTATGGAGCTATGTGGCTTAAATGGAGGCTCTGAATCCAGGAGCTGTTCCATACGCCCGATGCACTTACTTTGTTAGTTACTGCAGCTGTTGATGTTGTTCCACGACAGTCTTTTTTGTGCAGCTTTCCACTGTTCTATTTCAGTAAACGCACCGTTTTTTTTTTTTCGAGTTGTTCCAAATTGTTTCAATTCCAATTCCAATTATCTCGTGTAAGGCTGTAAAGTACTAATGCAAGCATTTCGCTCTCCTAAAGTCAAACCGGTCTGAGCTTGCAGTTTTTTTTCTTGCAGTATTATGTACAGCGCTCGAAAGGCTACGCAGTGCTTATGTTAAGATGTTTCACATATGTACTGTCTGTTTCGATAACGCAAGCTCATAGGTAACAAATAACACGAACATTAACAGTGTTTTCAAAAGCATCGACATATATAAACACAAGTTCACGGTAGAGATTTATCTCATGAAAATGTTTTTTTTTTCTTAGTTTATTCTATAACTATTTAATTCCACGTAACTGCCATTCGACTCGATGATTCCTTGTTCAGCTGCCGGTCCAAAGAATAAACAAGCTCCTGCCAAAACTCGCTAACTAAATAAATATGTGCCAGTGACTCACCTTTTATTGATCAGAGCCTGGCTCAGTAAAACCCCCTCGAAAAAACTGAAGAGCAAATATTTAGCCGTTAGGAGCGCTTGCCCCAAAATAGGCCTCATTCATCAGAAAGCTACTTCTATACGAAAAGTTTTTTTCTGATCGGATGCGCCGTTTAGACGAAAGGCATATAACTCTACGCATTGATCCGAACGTTTCAACTTTTCGAAGGGTGTGACCGTATGACGTCGCTTTGGCAAGGCCTCAAAAGGTCACTTGCGATATAAACTATGGCAGGACGTCTCATTTTAGCCAAGATCAGAATACTCGGGGTCGCGGACAAGCCAGCAGTTGTGTTTCAAATCAAGTTATGCATTGATAATAGAGTTTTTTTTTTCGTCCGGGACAGCCAGCTGCTCCGTGCTTAAAAAAAGGATGAGTAGCAAATGACAACATCGAAACGTTTTCGATTTAGCATTCCCAGAGAGCATCTTTGATTTCGAACTTTCGTAGTAGAAAATCGTCGTGAACTGACCTACGAGCTGATTGCTACGTAAGCGCTAAACAGGGGACCAGAATTATGCAAAAGGTATACCTTCATGACAAGCTTTAAGTCTATTTAGTCGCAACGTTTCAACGCTGGTTCGTGGAAAGCTATCTGCAATAGATTAGTAACTGAATACGTCATCGGCTGTGTGTAAACAACGAGGCCTACAGTCGACGAGTTAAGCCGAAGTCTTCGATTATGGCTGTTCGCTCGTTGCCTTCAGAACTTGACATAACCGTACTGATCTCATGTAGTCGATGAAACAAGCGGTTAGGTCTACTATTATATGGCGAAAGTTTCGATTGAATCGGTTTTAGCATGTGCGCCTTTTCTGTACATATTGTTCGTTCAAAAGTATAACATACATATATATCTGTATATTTTCGGGCCCTTATTTTGCTCGCGTCATTTGGTGGCTTTAAGGACCACGTACATAGAAAGCTTCTGTGTAAAATGGACGACCTTAACAAACCCACTGGTAAACCAACTCGAGTAGATCAGTTTTTTTAGACGAACCGTGCTCAGTAGAGCCAAAGAGCTCGCAAAAATCGCCTGTGACCAGTACTTTCTTACAGCATATTTCGCTTTTGCAGAATACATGCTATTGAAAAATTCAAGCTAAACTTATGTATCTCATATCAGGTCAAGGTCTAACTTGTTTGGACCACTTCGATTTCATAAGCATTTTAAACCATGTTAAGGTTTAAAAAACAAATACTCCATGCAGACATAAAATCACCATCATAGCATAGCTACAAATCAATCAACTGGTCTACCTAACTACTCCATATTTATAAAACAACAGAAGCTTCTGAAATCTTAAAAGCCTATACAATTACGAGTAAACTAGACGCAGGGCTTTGATTTTACTTAACTTCATTAAACTTCGTGCTACAGAATACATCCGATGGCTAATAGGTATGACATGTAGATCCCATTGCAGAAAAAGCCGAAAATTAAAACTGATAGTGGACAGTTTACTAATGAATTAGAAAAGTGAAGAAAACAACGGTTATCTATTTTTCTAATAATATAATAGAAATAACTGCACATTCAATTGGATGAAGTGATCATAAACAGAGTTCTTAGGTAGCTGGAAGACAAAGTGAAAATAACCCTTATTTGGTCCTGTATAAAGTCGACTAACAATGAAAGCTTCCATAAGAACAAGTAGACGGAGTCTTATGAATACTTACGAGGCTGAAAACCGGGTCCACTAGCTAAAAAGTCTGCAAGTTTATAGAAACTTGTTAATTTATTATTTTTTTAAAACTCTACCGATGAAATATCAAAAGGAGCAAATTCCGGTCTGACAATATAGACAAATGCCGCTATTTAAGATAGATTCAGCTACGATATTCATCGAATATTGACAATTTATTGACGTTCACTTAGGCCTTTTTGTTTTGAAAGTCACCAGTTTCGCCTACATTTGTTCTATAGGCTAAGATTTTCCTGAGATATTATTCGAGAAATCAAGCAGACTTAGAAAATATATAATTCGAAGTTAATCAAAAATTAACTTCCTGCACCTTTTGGTCGTGTGTGCAATAAGGCTTGTTTTCGAAAAAAAAAGCAACTCCAAACACACAAATCAGTTTACAGAGGCATAGGCCGACCTGATGAAATACAAGGGCCACTGTCCTGCCTTTCCTTCTAAACTTCATCGCCTTTGTCATGGTCATGTTTACAGTTAATTCCAAATCTATAACTGTTGTGTGTAAGGCTTGCTTTGTTTCACTTAGAACCTCTTCGATCCGTACATTATCAAGCTCTCTGTATGCAAAATTACCTCTGCTGATTTTCTCAGCCCTCTTATTTGATCAGCAAGACGGATGGAAAACAGGCGCGGGTTTAGGCTGTCCCTTCGAGTTAGGCTAGTCGTCTGTGTGAAGGGCCACTCCGCCGTTTGTTTCCCAATAGATAACAAATCAATCGCATTTAGGTTCGATTCGACCTGCGTATGGTTTAGCGTTGACGGGATACGACAGTACCATCATGGCTCTTTATCGCAGTAATTATAATAATAGACTCTAAAACGCGCCCGGTCTCTCCATAGTGCTCGTAATGAACCCAATTTTCCTCGATGCTCAACGTTCTTGTCCAGATGCGTTAAAAATTGAAGAACATTAATGAGCTTCGCGTTACCGTTTGCATCGAGCTTACTGCTTAACTGTCGGTTGCAGACTTAGATCGAAATGTTTTCTCAAAGTGTCTCTTTTATCGACAGAAGCGCCCCCCGTTCATCAATACGAAGAGCACTATGAAGTTTACTTCACATGTCTTAATAATTGATTAAAGTCACGTTTGTTAGAAGACGGTGGCATCCCACGCGATACAACCAAGCAAAGCTTAAAAAGCTATTCAAATGGAAGCATATGCGAGGCGCCTTCGAAGACTTTAAACAGGTGACTTCGCACACAGGCTTTGGCTAGTATTGACAGCAATTTATAGAAATTTAGTCTTTACAATATCTTCTATGTGCTTCTATGAAAGCTTCTATGTGCGTTGTCATAATGGTAATAATAAGAATAATAATAATAAACCTGGATCTTTTATTATATTAGAATAATACCGTTCTTACAGTACAAAAATAAATCTTTATAAATAAGGTACCTAGGTATTAAATACGTATTCAGCTTTTTTTTTGTACTTGCTTCTTGAGAATGAATATTTACTTCGCCATAATTAGGCAGGAACTTAGATATGGCAGATCATTTTTTATGCAGACCATCTGTTGATTTAATTTTTTTTTTTGAAATCATGTAGGTTACAGTTGTATTGTCTAAGTGTGTATCAAAAATGACTCCACAAGGTCCACTGTAGAATGAATCAGCACCAAATGGTGGAAACGCGTTTCAAATAAACACAGCAAGGTGTTTTCTGATACGTTTCTTTAGCCCTTTCTGAGATGATAAACCTAGAGGTTTTTAAAATTTTATAATTTTTGAGTTACTTGGGCTAGCATGATAGTTTTTCAATGCAGCCTCTGGACAGCCCTGTAGCCACCATTTGCGTCGCCAAATGTAAATTTACTACCTATGATTTCTCAAAGTAAAGCGATACTGAGATATGCTTACCCAGCAGTTGTCTCTCCTAGAGTATGGAAAGCCCCGGGAAAGCAATCACACGGACTTGAATCGAAAGAATAAGCTGATTGGAGCCGACGTTGGATACTTCTTTGTTTAATGCAGATAGAAATTGAGGGATCAAGAAGCAGCCGGACCACGTGGTTTCGAGTGCTGCGCTAACGATCCGTGAGTCTTTTGAGGAGTTGAAAATAGCGGGCTGCATTCAGCATTTCATTTTAGCCGAGCATCGCATGGTAATAGATGCCCCCTGATGTACATTGCAAGTACCACCATCACCTCAAATCCAAGCCTAGCTAACATTACCTCCGAACTCAACTTTCTTCCAGGGGGACGCCATTCTCGGGCCTGGTCCCTCTCCGGTTGGCGGCAGAGGTTGAATCATGGCTTGTCTATTGTTACCGTATAGTCTAAGCAGGTCTTTTGTTGAGTAAATTGCACGTGGAAAACATGTCACAAGTTTCTGAATAGCGATACACGGGAGCCCATTTTTCCTTAGTTTCTGAGTTTTCAGAGCTTAAATTATAATTCCACAACACTTTAATCGTAAAATGCCAGTTTTTGGTTGTCACAGCCCTTAGATTCCATACTCTGTTCTCGTGAAAAGCCTCCTTAATTGTGACAGTACGTTCCTGTCCTTGAGATTCCGATATCTGGTCACCTCTTCACTGGTCTTCAACACCTCAACTTCAGTGTTCAAAACGTTTGAATATTAATTTTCGATGAATTTCCAGAACGCTGTGGTTGTCGAAAAATAAAAACTTCACAACTGCGTGTTGATCTTCGAGACTGAAAGATGTTTTTCTTTCTCAACCTATTTCTCCTAATGTAAACTCACTCACAAGTCTCCAGAAAATTGGAATATTTACCAGTCAAATGTCATCCGCTAGCGGTACATAGTTGAAACGTTATTCATCTTCGAAGTTCGCCGGGTTCGCTTGTAATAGCGTAGTATTATACGCTATACGCCGCACTGCTGATCCTTTTCCTAGGCTGACTGTAGAACTCATTGCCAAGCAATTACGCCAAACATAAGGACAATTGCATATAAAAGTAGTTACAGCATAGCAAGCGTATCTGGTTCTGCTGCGTCGCAGATTTGAGAGATACGATAGCTGATCTTAGTACAGGGTTGGATGTCTCTCCCATCTTTCCATCATCCAGGCCCTACGCAGAGGAATTGTTTGTCGTCCTTTCTGTAGCTGGCCAGTGGAATTTGCCGCGCGAGATCAGCGGCTTTTAATGGATGTCGGGGTCTAACTGGTCATCGATACATGAGAACGTTTTAGCTCCAAGCACAAGTTGGAATCTGAAAATATCCGGCCCCCACTAGGATGGGAAAAAGTTAAGATCGACTTAAGAAAGATTCATCCGCCGCGAATAAGGAGGTCAATCATTCTTGGTACGCTGAACCTTATGTTGCTTTTAAGAAAAGGACCTCTGTGGAACGACATATACAACGCAGAGTAGCTGGGAACTTGTAGAAGTCAGAAGGGAAGCCTTGTTAGCTTGTTTACCCGATGAAGCGAGATCAGCCCCTCTTTTTAACTGAACTCCTGAAAACCTCGCCTTTCATCAATAAACTTGCGTTGATATAGCAAGCAGGAGCCGCTATTACTTTTTACCGTGCTTTACCTAGAGACTCACTTTGAACTAAGCGACTTAGCCTACGAAGCCGACTCCGTAATTCGTAGATTCAGCTTATTAGTGCATTCTCATCTATTCATGAGATATTACGTTATAGTTTTGCGTCTTTCCCATCTTTGTCCTCATCGTCCTTGTGTACAGTGGCTGGCCTGCGATGGTTCCACTTGCACCGAGACGCTACGATGGTTTCATATAAGCATGCAAATAGTAGCGGTAGCTGATTCGCCATCACAGCCAGGCTCCATTGCAGCCGTATTGATCTTCATAAATTTTGAAGCTCAACAAGACTCATGCCTGATTCAATGAGGGCACGTCTGCTAGTGCAGTCGTCACATGCGCGTCTACTATATTTTATCCATAGCTGCTATATATAGTGCCCAGTTTCCGCTACCCCAGACTGGGCCCTGTATACGGCTACGTAACTCTCCATCATTTCGCTATCAGGGTATTACTAGGTAAGGATATTAGCAGTATGTATACTCCGCGAACTTATATATAGATGGATAAGCATATGAAACAACCCAAATAAAACGAGTGGCTCTTGTAGAAGTTGTCTTTTCTTTAACTCTATACGTGTTCAATTTGAGAAACATCTAGTGCATTCGTTATTAGATTAGAAGGGTTTTGCTTTATTCTAACGTAGTCTTAGTTGCGTCTGTATTGATCTGCTTTTACTGATCTATCAAGAAGGCAGGAGTAATTATTCTTTTTAATCTTCAGCGATACCGGCTGGCGCTCGCCATGTTTGTAGCAAAGGCCACTGTTGGCACTTTGCTAGTCCTGTTGTTTTATTTCCTCTTTTGTAAGTCTCTCTGTCTGAAATATCATTCTGGATAACATAATCCTTCTGCTTATGGGTATCTCTTCACTACAGAGCAAGGAACACACGTCCTCTGTCTATAGAAATTTAACTGGCTGCCAACGATTGACAATTTAAGACTGTCAACTACAACCGCTGACTGACTAATTGTATTGGAAAAATCAATATACTGGTATAACAAACTTTTTTTCCCATGAACCACTAGCGACTACGAATCATAGACATAAAGTTCTAATTGTTCACTTCAAAGACAAAGCTTGCACCTGATACTTGTATTTGTACCAGGAAACATGTGTTTTTTTTTTTATCTATTACATTATCGTATGTACAATGACAAGTTTTTCAAGGCCGGTGCCTTAAAATCCTTTTATCATATATATTTGATATGTTATGAAAATTAATACGAGCATATCTTATCGAGCCTCAAAGCACTTGGTTATAACATCAGCTAGATTGAAATTTCGTTCGGTAATTTTTCTCAATAGAAAAATTAGTGCGTGAAAAAAATCATAGTGCAAGAATTTTTCAAGAAAAGTTACCTTCAGGAGATAATTTTATATATTTTATATACGTATATTAACATTATACGAGGCCTTAATGATTACGAGCACTTGATCGTGTACTAATGCCTGCTTGTACTTGGCCGACTTGATTTGTTATACTGTTTATGGTCCGTACATGCAAATGATCGCGCTGTAATAAAACGCTTGAGTTTTAGTCAGCAATCCAGCTTTTAATGGTGGTCCATCGTTGATGATATTACATCTCACGGAAAGTTGCAATACGTACGGAGTGGTCATTTGCAAAATACTAACTCATAAAGATGACACAGCATTGGAGCCAGCGCTGACCACAAACAGGTAGATCTCTGATGGATTTCAAAATACTGACATTTGTAGCCCTTGAGAGACGATTGCTATTGAGTGAAGTATAAACGCACAGCCTTCTGAAGTCGGAAATTTAAGCACGATCCGTAAATACTTCATATGCTACTGTGTATCTTCTTTAAATAATGTGGCAGAATATGTAAACAGGTTTAAATGAATACGTCCCAATCACTGTTTGTATGTATGAAAGCGAATTGACGAGCTAGCGTCGAAAGTTTTCCGCGTGAAGCAGCCTCCGATCTATATAGACTTCAAAGTAGATCAACTTCAAGGTAGATCTGAAACAAAAGGCTCCTGAGATCTCAGCAAATAGACCAGGCGGTACTAAAAAACCAAAGACTTTCTTTCCCTTTGAGCGCGGTTAAAACTTTTTATTTAGTACCAATGCCAACATTAAGGGACCTAATTATCGAGGGGCATGGGGATACACCCCAATGTGTAATAACACGTCATGACCTACGTCAAGGTTGAGCATTCTACTCGCTCTTTCGCCTCGGCACTTGAGTGGTTTCGGTTTACGTTTACCGTAAAATCTTGACAACAATGTAATTCTGAAAATACATAATTGTAAGAAACGTTAGAAAGAATAAATACCTTCGTTTATAAAAATAATGATTACAACTAACTAAGAAAGTGAAATTAAAAACTAAGGCGATCGATGTTAAAGAACAAAATACCGCTCTTAAGTGGTAAATCTTCCGAGTAGTTCGTTGAAGAGTAGAATTGTCCTATTCTACATAAGTTGGCCTTTATAGAATCGCATACTCAAGTTAGATAGCGTTCGTTCGAATTACTCAGTATGCTTTGTTAAGCCCAAGATTTTCGATTCTCTAACAACTTCTTAATATACAAGACCTACATTGAGGAGTTCGGAGTCAATACTCCTTATAAGTCTAATACAATTTGTCTTCATTTACTGTTCATTGTGCTCGCTTCAACTACCTGTTATATAAATGAAGTTTTACTAAGCAGTTTCCTGGAAAATAAAGCGTTCATCAAACGGCAAGTCATCTACTGGGGACCCTTAATTCGCATTCTTTTGATGCGGATTTCCTGCTGGGACATCGCGTGGCTATACGCGAACTTCCCTGAAAAGTAATTCTTCAAAGCGTAGAAACTTGCTGAATAATTTGCATTGAGAAAAAAATACGTGTTTAAGCTCTTGGACTAGGAAGCATTACTGTAAAATAATCAAATGCTCGTTTGTATTTGGCACGTTGTCGTTATATCCTAATTGGGTCACAGCATTTGGGGGCGAATTTAGTGCCCCTCATTCACATCGCTAGATTTATGTATGATTAGTTGATTAGGACGATGTGATACTAAGTAGCATCTAGCACAGCATCCACAGCTGACTTACTAAATTACCACAAAGGCACGCTAATTCGAATTTTTTTGAAATTATAACAACTTTAATGCAGCGTTAACGGCAACCGAGAAACCCGAAGTTTCGATCAGTTATTTTCAACCGCAAGCGCCATGACGTTACTGCTCTGATCCTTCATTAAGGTCAAGATCTGCAAAATGATTTACCAGCCCAAACTCTGCATGATTTATGTAGCAAACATGATTGGAGGCAGTAAACGAGAGGCAGGGGATATGTGAGTCCAATTGAAAATGTCAATATCAGCTTCGACACGCATCCTTGGATGATTTTGAATCGAGGCGCTAACTTGCTTCACGATTAGCATGCCTTGACCGTCTGAGGGTTGTGTTGAAGCTCGTTCACATCCTGTGTCTAAGGACCTGTTTTATTATAAATAAACAGCTACACTATTCCGTCATTGTTATTTGTGCAATGGATGGAGTGATGTGTATTCTAGCTATTAGGCCATCTTCTTGTCGGGTGTCTTTCTTCTTCTAAAGAGCACATTGCGTACAGAACGTGCTTCGTCAATAGTGGGTCTAGCCAGCGGCGGTTTAGAACGCTGATCCCAGCAAGCTTTCGACGAGCCAGATCGCTCACGCTAGCCATCATGGATATGCTCAGCGGCAAAATTGTTCAAAGAAATTCACGTGTCCACGTATTTAGCATCGAGTATTACCTGGTACTAAATAATCACCTATACGTTCATATCTAAATCATTTGAAGGACGATAGTATTGAAGTGCTTTTCGATCATTTCCTAATCTAGATGTGCCAGTTACTGGAAACAGTTACGTAGTATGAGAAACTGATGAAATCGGTCCGGGGCAACTCGTCACAGCAATGTTTTAATACAGCCTTTTCGCTTTTCACGCTGGGACTGGCTTTTCACTCAAAAAGAGCACTTCCTGCTGTAAGAAGTTGATTTTCTCTAATAAAATGCCTGATATCTGATGGAAAGTCTAATGAGGGTCTGATCAGGTTAAAAGCAGCGGTGGTACATGTGTTCATTACTTGCAGCTGTTTGTTGAAGTTGGCTCGAGCCAAATGGATTTTGAGCTTTCTGCTCAGCGAACCCAGCACTAGCTTTGCTTATCTATGCGCAATCGTGATCTTTGTCGCACACGCGTTTCACAAATGTCGACCCATTCCGATGAAATGTTCTAATCGATAGAGGTTTCACTATAATGCCTTCACGCTTTGATCATTAGCAAATAATGACTGCGATGGCTTTTATGGTTCAATCGTAAACGAACGAGCATTCGGAATGCTTCGTACAAGTTACACTGCCATCAGCTTCTCATTGTTTTATACAAACGATTGACTTATAAAAATTCTGGCTTGGTCAAATAATAACCCATGCTTAACTCATCGACTCAGAATGGTTCCAGGAGTAGGTAAAATTTGACAACGCTTAGTAGGAAGTAACTCCTCTTTATAATAAAGTGTTACCATTATTACTATATTGATTTTTATATATATCTATTTTAGTAAATACACGATATTTACCGGCAACGTGCAAATATCTACGTAATAAGAATCCGAGGTAGATCGAACAAAAAGTTCTAGTTAAAGTTGCTCTACACACATTTTGAGAATTTGTTATTTTTTCACTGTAAAATCTTATCTAAGCGAATTTTTTTTTTTAACTTCCATATAAACATGCAACGTATTCTAGAGTGTCCGCTATTCAGCCTGTATCCTTAACTGCACAATAGATACAAAGATGCTATAGAGGAAAGTCTGTGGGGTCTTCAGATGAGAAACGGCCGGCCTTTGTACACGCCAAGGTACACGTCCTTAATGACAAAACAGATTTTGCTTCAACAAGATTGTCAAGAATCTAGTTCTAACAGTCTTCGATTTTCGTCATATATTAAATTTGTCAATGCGAAATCATTGAAAAGATCCAGTTTATTGTTGTGGCAATTTCAGGCAATTGCCTGACGTGAACGCCAACACGGTTTGTAGAATGTTCTTTACATATGACGGTAAGTGTTATCCTTAAGGCTCGTGGCCTTTTTTTAGAACAAAACGCTAGTTAAAGTGGACGTTTTATCAGTTAATGTTGAGCGCCAGGTTTTGCAAATACACTCATTTTTTTCCAGTTCTCTAGAGCCTGTATTAGATTAACCTATAAAAAAAAAAAGCACATTTTCATTAATTTTTAGAAGTTTGTTAACTTATGAGAATATATTAGGTTACTACAAATGACTTGAGCGGACTTTGAACTGGAAACTGGATAACTTCTAAACTATCGTCGAGTCGAACGATACTTTTCGAAACGATAACTTTTTACTAGGTATTAGAGGTATTTTTTTGTGTACCTTTTTAATGCCCTGACAATTTCTGAACAGCCACGTATGTATATCTACAGTATATCAGTAATGGCATATGAGTGCTTCTTCGTTGCCTTTTTTAGGGCATGGAAAGCCCCGTGATCACACGAATTTAGAAATCAACGTTAAACTGTCCTTTGTTTTATCCAAGATTTAATTGGGGCACGACGATGAAGTCTGTTATTGCCATCAAATAACCAGACATGCTTTCGATTGACATGCGAACGATTCATGAGCCTTCTAAGGGACTCAAGATAACGGGCTACATTTAATGTTCCGTTTTCGCCGAATATCTCACAGTAGCGTATGGGCCCGATAGCCACTGCTAGTACCCGTGTTACTTTGCGTCCAAGCTTACTTGATACTGCCACCAAACTCGATTTCCGTCTAGGGCGACGCCATTCTCTCGCTTGGCCCCTTTCTGGCTCTGTAGGGATGCAGCTATGCCTTGTCTATGCTAACCGTATGCTGCAGGCAAATTTTTTGCTAATGGAAGTTCCACAGATTGCATTTGGAGTATACCAGACCTGTTTTCAACTGACCTAAAGTCACTTTAAGAAAAACCCATGTTTTACTCAGTTCCACATTTTCGGTTCGGCCGACAGAGCCCTTAGGCTTAAAGCTCTGCTTTCGTGAAAAGCCTTTTGATTGCGGCAACACGTTTCGTACACATCTGGTTACCTCTGTCTTTACTAGTCTTCGACACGTCAGTCCTCGTTCTTGAAATGTGTGCACCTGTGGTGTTCTGCGCTTTAGCTTACAGCCTTTTTGCCTAATGTTTCAGCCAATTTTCGATGAATTTCCCCAGCGCTGTGGCCTTTGTGGACAAAAAAGTGAACCTAAACATTGATTTTTGAGATTTAAATATGTGTTTTTTTCTGAGTTCATTTCTCTCAACTGGTTTCTATATAATTTTCAGCCAAATATTGTTTGTTAACGAGGCGAGATTCAAGCGTTGCTTAATTTCAAAGTCCGCCGGCAACGGTTCAATATACACTGTTCATTAAAGTATTTGAATATTATTATTATTGAATATTATTATATATATTTGAATACGAGGAGGGTCGTACAGCTTATCACGCTAATCAGAATTTGAGGGTAGGAAGATTACGAACCAATAAATTCATCGGCCTCACTATATTCTTTCTAACAAATCTTTTTTGTAAACCGACCGTTTTTTTTGTAGAGCGTAAAACGTGGTCTCTCCGAGTTTATTCAGCTCTACTCCCGTGAGCTCTATGAAAAAGTATATCCTTACCTACGTGTGGATATCACTAACAGAGATTTTTGGTCTCGATTTGGCACGTCATGTCCTTATTCCGTATAGTAGCTGTACCTGAAGTCGTACCGTTCGCTCGCAGCAAATTAATCTGAGGAAGCTCCTCTCTCCTTTCATTCAGCTGAAAACTGCCCTCAGCGAACGCCAAATATTGACCCCTCGAACACATCGGTGAACTTTTCTCTATGTGCCCAACGAATGTTGGTCGCCTCACGCGCATCTTGAAGGATGGAAGTAACGCTAAGTCACGCAGGTACAGCGCATGCCCTAAGGGATTACGGGATGTCTGGGTCAACCTCTTTTTTGCGCGCTTACCAACTTCGAACAGGACGTTCGATGGTATAGTACGTATTGCCTTAGAGATGGGGTGATGGAATCTCGAGTTCTATACGCATCGTACAACCCGTCAAAGCTTTCAATAAGTCAAGTCGCATTATAGGTCAGATAAGTACAATGTAATGGATTAGATAAGAAGAGCCTTCGATAAAAAAGTAAAGCTAAAGTTAAAGCGCAAAAATTGTTTGTCAACCGATATAAGCTTCACTGCATAGAAATGAGATATATGAATGTGCCAATAAATATAGTGTAGTTTTACGTGGCAGGAAGAGCGTGGCACGGCATCTGCTGAAGTAATTTAAGCAGTTCTTCACGAGCTTCGACGGACCCTCGTCAAAACATGCGTCCATGAACCTCGTCTGCGTTAGAGCGGTGAGAAGCCCCATGAACACTGTGCCAACTTCACGTAGGCGTAAGGTCGACTAACCTGATTTGGGAATAAGATGGACCAATGTGTGTTTAATACGCCCGCTTTCTAATCTAAGTGTGGCATTTCGTGAGAGACGGCAAGGAAAAAGGGGTATTCACGACACAGTTATATTAGTATGTTCGGGAACAGTGTTTCTGATCTTCGGAGTGACTATTTGATAACAAATACGATAATTGCATTAAGGAGTCCATATGGAAACTACAGACATCGTTTACATAGTTAGTATGGGGGAGGAAGCGAAGGGTTAAGGCCGAGAACTATTGCGGCTTGTTCTTTCTATACGTTTTACGAGATTGGCTTAGGTTTTGTCAGTTAGCTCGTTGGTAAATAAGTAATCGAACGCAGGTTATGTCCATTCCGTTGTAAAAAGACACTTTATAGTCCGCTTGGATGGCTTAGTGTTTACTATGGAAGTTGTCTCTTCCGACAAACCCTATATTGAGGTTTCGAAAACAACCCAACCGCAGTTTATAATAATACTAACCGTATATTCGAATTCATCTCTGTTGTATTGCACATTTACCGCAGTGTGGAAGTTACTACGACAAAAGCATTATGTTAAATAACGTGCAATATACATGCAGTTAGAGGCGGCCATACATTTTATATAACAATCAGAAACATACAGTTTAGACGTTTTGTACAACAGCCAAAGCTCCGCAGCTGACGCCAGTCGTATTAGAGCCAGCAGACTTTTTTGACGCAGTAAATTAACAAATGAAGGCAATGTGCTAATTTGAACACGTTTTCATGAAACGTCATATGTAATAGAATTTGCTATTCGTATGGTTTTATATTTTATTTTTGAATTAATGTTTCTATGGAAAGTACACAGAGTTAGGAAAATTCAACTACTACCCTCCCAATCCACAAATTGCAACGGTGAAAGGACTACGTATATTGAAGCGTTATGTAATTATTTTGTGGAAATGACGACTTTAATAGCATTACCAGAGAGATCTTGCATACGTTTACTTTTTTTTTTAATTTTTATTTTTGCAAGAACTCGAACATAATCAAAACTGTAGTTTCCTAAATAAACCAAAAACTTATATTGTAGTTCAGCAAGCTAACATTCTGCACAGCGGAGGGTGCGGGATTCTAGACGAGCAGCGTGCAATGACTGCTTGCATGCAGTAACATTAATTTTCTATAGGTGAAATAGACAGTTTCGTTTCTTCCGAATACATCTATTGATGTTATGCCCTTCGTCCTACTGTGATATCAACTTCACACTAACTTTAGCAAGAAACATTCAAGTACGTCAAGAAATAGTTACGTCCATCGAATGCGGTCATAGACCCAGTTCATTTGGTGCTGCCAGCCGGCTATTTGATAGAGTGTGTAAAGGATCTAAAACTCGGAACATCTAGTTAAGGCACATCAGGGTACAGTTAACGGTAACAACAGTATCTTTAACGGCGCGCGGCAAACAGCGTCACCACTTAACATTTGCGATATAACTCTGCCTCCAGGTTTGTCAATGCATAGCATCTACCAGGAGCGATAAATTCTATGGAGCTTCATAGTGGCAATATTTTTTATAGGAAAAACTTCCACGAAATGAGAAACTCTGTCCTACCGTATATATGTCGAAAGATACTTAGAGCGAAGACCGTAATAGGAAGTCAGCGACCAGAAGTGGACGCTCTTCTAAAGGGTGCGCATGACGACGAAGAATCGAACTCACTAAACTCATGAAACTAAGTTTAAGTTATTACTCATCTAAAGCCAGGCCACCAGGTGCTTCGAGTGCTAGACCGCCATTAGACGTTTCATAAAACGTCTAGCTTCCAGTACGAAACGGAGTGTGTCTAACCTCGTATATGAACCCAAATCACCATGTGTCCCTCAAAGCCATGCTACTAAGGTGTGGATTTTAGCGTAATAAATTATTTTATTCTCGAAATTCACGGGACATTGTTGGTAACGCCCGTCTAAACGGGCAATATTCTATTGATATATATCAATATTATATTCTGTTTGAATGAAGGAGTAGTCAATTATTCCTTGTCCTTAATGGACGCACGATTGGTGCGCAAGCTGCCGATGAAGCCGATCTAACACTTTTATGATGTGCATTTATCACATTTGGGAGATAAAAATGTTTTACAATACTTGTCGTAGTCACGTAATCATACGATCACAGATATAATAAGATGGGGTTAGCCAGCAGCAGTAGGGTACCCTCTGCTGGGGTTGCATTCTCCTATTGAGCGTAGTAGAAGGCTTTTTACATTTCTTTAGCCTAGCAAAGAAGTTTGAGCCCTTTGCTATATCCGCTGATCTTGAGGCCATGTGTTAATACTGCAGACGTGTCGCGGCCGAAACGGAGCCAGTTAGGAACGGGTTAGTCACTATGAAATCGAACTTAACTGATGGTACCGTTTGAGTGTAATATTTACGTAATGCAAGCAAAGGAAGTGATTCTGTGAACTCCACCCAGAGACTGCTACGGATTATAGCATGTAAGGGTAACGGCGAAGCTACATATGTTCCGAGCAAATTCTTTCGAGCAATCATGTGCCCATGAAATATAGCTCAGGTTTCTTATGGCGTAGATAGGGAAATTGCCTTAGAATACTTGTGAAATTTGTCTTCCGGTCTTTTACTTGCTCACAGGCAGATGTTACCCAGTATTGATTCTCATTTAGAGAAAAGGCTAAAGAATCAAACGATAACTTAGTTGTTTGTGTAGTAGAGCATCAGGTTCAGTTTGGAGCGGCGAGCTGATTCATGTCTAAGCGTCAATGGATGTAAACAAATCGCAGAGGAATAGGAACACCTGGGAACAGAGTTAATGTCTGAACTCTCCTAGTTAAGACTAACTAGGAAAATCAAAATACTTATTTACCTAACTATCGTTAGCGATTTCTTCATGAAAAAGTGCTTACCCAAGAGCAAATATTACCTATAAAGTTGTCCATTTCTTTTTTATATTGACTAAAAACTAAAAGACAGCCTTAGTATAAGTGCGATTTTTCAAACAGTTACCCTCGTCCAGCTTGCTATTGTTTCGTCTTCACTTGGGTATCTTATTTAACCTTACATGAGTTAGCCTACGCTAATATTATCGATAGTTCTACTATTCAAACTATATAACATAACAAGCAACAATTTTTTTTAATTCATTGTAGCAATGTACCCTTGTCTATGTTGAAGTTCTCTCTTTCTCTGGGTTTTATTCGCTTCTCCTATTTTGCCCTTGTGATGTATACGCATCGTTTGTATGATCCGAATTCAGGCGCCCTTTCCATGACAGTATCACCACAACGTGAAATCCGTCATCAAGCATTCCTTTGAACGTAGTCGCTTTCTTGGATAAAACATCTATTCCGTGGGTAGCCTTGAGGATACCCCTAAACTCGTTGACGAGTAAGTCATTATATCGTATCAACGCTAGCAACAACTGAGACAGGAGTACCGTACGCGGCCTTGGACAGATGGTGCACTGTGTATCCGAGGTGAGTTCGCTGTGCGATGTCCTAGCTACGACGTAGATCATTTAGCTAGTACAAGGTAATCGTTGTGCTAGTGGTGTGGTACGATGGACGACGTAGACGATTCCAGACGAGGGCGGGCCACATAAAGACTTGGGGCAAACCCCCGTGTTATTGGATGGCGCGAAGTGGTATAGAGAGAGTCTGAGTGGAGAAGTTTAGCTGTGCTTTGTCAGACTTGGGAGACAAGAAAAGCACCAGTGATCCACTACTGGAGTGGTACCTTTTGGGACGTTTCGGCGCCGCCCAAAAAATGATGACTACGACTCTATATTTCTGTGAGTTCGAATAGGCAGAGGCGAAGTAACAAGGTTAAGCACACGTGCAGCAAAGAAAAAAGAGACCGAGTAGGCGTTTAGACGTTTGCTTTGTTTTCTTTTTGGTTTAGCCGTAGTAAGGGGACAAACGGACAGTTTGCCGAGCAACTAGGAAACAAGCGAAAAAAACAAAAACCAGCTATTTGCGATGAGCCCATTTACGTGTGTAGACCAAGTTCCGCCATCGGATGCGATTGGACAAAAAGCATTTCCTGTGTAGAGACAAGCAGAAAACCTCTACACAAAGTCACCCGGTACGATAGTTATACACTTAAAAATGGATAAGAGCCGCTGGCTCGAACGACCAAACCTGGTAGTAAGGTAAGTATTGGGACAAAGACCTACCTACATAATGGAAAGGGCAGTTATGAGATAATCAACGGTACAGGCGCATAGTTCGCCTCCTGTAAGAAAAAAATTTACAATTAAAATCAAAAATAAAAAAATGATCAGCAAAAGTAGCCATTTAGTTACCTCACAAACAGCTCTAGGTAGGTGAAATTAAGAAGAATCGCATCAAATGAAGACTATTTTCAACAACATTGATAAAAAAAATGGGTTGAAATAGCACGTGCATATATGCAGATGCGCGAAATGGGATCTGAGAAAGAAAAACATTTCAACCAAAATGGAAGAAAACAGACATGTAGATAGCCCATTTCGCTGAAGTTTATCGCACTGCTTCAAGAAGCAACGAGCCAACGTATTAAGGCGGTTTTGTGCTTAAAAATTAATCAACGAAGTCAATTATTATACTTTTTTTCATTATTGCATTTCTTCGTACATTGGCGATGGCAGTACGAGTCAAGCCATTGCGACCAATTTGGCATCATTTAAAATTTATCACATGAATCTTAGATGTCTGCCTTCTCGATAGATACAGATGACTACACGTTCTATTATTTTCACCCAACGAACTGGGTAGGGCAATACTGTGAGTAAATGGCACGGATCACACTGAAGTGCGCCGAGCTCTTAGGATAACCATCTTAGAACCGATTTATTTTTTCTTTATTTATCCTTTAGAGCACTTTGTCGATTTATTTGCGTATCGATTTATAAGGCTGGACTTGCAGGTTGTATTTGGTTCTACCGGCTACAAACCGAAGATACAGAATTCTGCCTATGAGCGCTGGCACTGGAAGTTAATGGAAACTTCGTGCGTTAGGGTAACGAGATAATGTCCCCAGTGTCGCACTGCACTAGGGGCCCAAGATGTAGCCTGCAGTCAAAAGAAAATATTTTTGAAAACAAATAACTAAATATCTGGGTAGAAAACTTAAAAACGTATTCTATATGTTTACGCTCGTATAATATAAATAAATCGTAATATAAATTCGTCGAATCGTAAGCTTTACCCAATGCCTCTGGGTTATGTGCGATCATCCCTTGGAGCCCAGAAAGCAGCAGACGTTCGTAGAAAAAAATCGTGTTTTTTTAAGAAATCATTTGAAAAGTATTCGATCTGTATTTCACCGAAGCATTTTTTCTGTAGTTGCTATTTGTCACGATTCTATTTCTAAAAGCGCTTAACCTTTTCCGACTACCCTGCTGCACAAAAAACAGCTAAGAGAAAGAGGTCTATGGGCAAATAAAGCAGAACATGATAAAATTATCTCGGTCAGAGGAGGAATGCGCAACTTATTTTAGGTAGAACGAGTAAATAATAATTAAAAGTGTAATATCAATAATTATCAGAAAAAAAAACCTTTTTAATTGCATTATTGATTCACTTAAAAGATGTTTTCTCAATGGGTTTCAGCGATAATTTTACCTAGGGGAGCCAGCGAAAAGCCCATTTCGCCCAGAGTGCTTGGTTCAGCCTCAACGGTTGAAACTATTTTCGCCGAGACCTACTATTCATAACTTATTTCCAATTTCTTTCTTTTATGCTTCACTTCGAACCAATTTGAATCTTCTGTTGATAATACGGCGGATCGCCTGATACGCCCCAAAGAGCGGCCGCTATTAAACGCCACGTTAATTAAATGATTCACTTTAAAAGCTTGCCTGTTTATATGTTAATTCTTATTCAGCGTTTAAATTCTACAATTAAATAATATAGGTCAAAATAGAGCAGTTGTAAAAATATGATCTGAGAAAATAATCACTCATAAAGATATACTTGTTCTAGTGTCAACGATGTTAAAAGCATCTAAGCGAGGCTTCCTTCTGTGTTACCGCCAGAACCACCAGATTTTTAAGCGCAGTTGCCCGAAAGCCACCTGCTCCCTTGCATACTGATACTCTTCCTTCCTATTCATGATTTCAAAGACGGACGATTTCATAATCCCACAGAAACACCTCGTAAACCTTCCGTTTCAGTGTCCTATCCTGCCTATAATTACATCTGCGTTGCGCACGGCGTAGCTTGCGTAGGACGAGAGACGTGTATCGTGTAGCCTCTATGTCCTACGTGTATTCCTCGTCCATGCTAATCTGTCTTGTGGCATCATGGTCACAGAAACCGGGCTCTTATTGCCATTAAGCGTAAAGCAAACTGCTTCATAGCAACAGAACTAGCGTTTAACCTAAGCTTGATTTTTGCAACTTAGCAAGCAATTAACGTAAAATTAATCTCCTGTGAGAAAGGCGCCATATGTCACCTCCTTTTTGGTCGCCGTTACCTCCATTTCTGTCAACCGTTTATTACGAAGTCTATGCCTAGTTCAAACACCTGCAGACAAGCAGAACCTATAAAGGAAATACGACGCGTCCACATATTTGAGCTGTGCTATAACCGCTGGTTAGGTCTTAAGATCCTGCGCAAGAGGTCAGCGGAGACTGCTTCGTTGAAGCTGTTTCAGACGTAATTGCGTCACTAGATTCCATCGTTGTGATGACCACGATAGTACCGTGTCACAGTGTTTAAGCATTAATATTGTAACTTCTCAACCTGTGTTGCACTCCATTTGGTTAGTTACTCTATATTACATGGTTACACTCTATGTGTAACCATGTAATATAGAGTGTATATATATTTAGAGGCACGGTATTCCCTTAACCAAGCTGTATCAAAGTGAAATATAACAGAAGGGTAATACATGAAGTGGTTGACTGTCGCACTCACGAGCCGTTACCTTATGAGTCACATGAAGGAACTATTTAGACCCAACGGTTCTTTTAAGTCGAGCTGAAAAGCCTATAGCTTTTAGTTTTATGACTTATTTCTACATATGATTTACACGGAACTGCAGAGGAGTGCGTTGCAGGGGAAAACAAAACAACTGAATTAAACGGAAAAAATGATAAGGACACTTCCGTAGCAAATGCAGAAACAATAACAATGTAGAGTCTAGATAGCTTGAGAGCTTTTCAGCTGGGTATCACGCCTAAATGCTGTAAAAACAAGGCGTTTCCGAACAGTTGCAGAAAATTGCATATAGGACCAGTACATGCAGAATACATTTCGAAACAAATACTTAAAAAAATTACGTGCTATTTCACGACGAACCAAGTTGTAATGCAAGGGTCTATGATCTACTAATACGACTTAATACTCTACGCGCTCTCTCGCATCATAAATTTCAGTCAATGAGAGTTAGCCTTAATTATAGTAAGACTCTCTTCCAGCCAATCAATCTAAGAAGCGTCTTTTACACGTATAAGAACAACTGCAGACTGAAAATGTTTATATACTCCATTTGAGATAAATTGATTTTCATTTCCGATTTTGTTTACCCCATGTACATAATTGTACTAGCCAAGAAGGACATCGAAAATCTAAATCTTCACTAGACAGAGCATTAAAAGTATTCAGTCGTGCCCGTAACAGTCACTAGTTCCATCCACTGGCCTTATGCGGGCAGCAGATGAAGGAAGCGCTGTATATTATACGGAAACGTGCTAATCCAATAAGAAACGTCCAGCCTTTTATTGGATCTATAGTGTATCAGCCGGGCCGATTTTTTGGCATCCTCTTTGAAATGTGGGACGCGTCCAAGTGCGTCGGTATAAAATATTATTTGTTAAGTATAAACAAAATACATTTAATTAACATCGTATGAAGTCGTTTTCGCTTTCAAGGATATGTCTGTGTGTCTCACTTGACAAATCGCCTATATATTGATTCTCTGGACTGGTAGGCCAAATCTTCAAGCCGAAAGAAACTTGATTTTGATGTAAGTGAAGCGCCGCCATATCCTTATCATAAGGCGGCACATTTCCTGCCACCATCGTCAAAAACAAGCGTGGATAGTATTATTTCAATGTTAATAGCTAATTGTTTCAGATTTCGCGGACGTTCGAGCGCAGCCAACGATTGAAGAACCGACATTAAAATAACATTGTTCTACTTGTATTTATCCGTAAATAGTATAGAACGATGCAATAATTATTGATTTCAAGTGAGATATGGTCTAAAGTGGATCGCTTCGAAAAACTACACATCGCGGCTTCCCTTGTGGCTTTTTTTTGTTTGCCTACCGTTCCTAAACATTATGTCGGAATCATGTATCTATTGCTCCCTTCATGCCCACTGTGTTACAGGCTATACCGAGACGGCATTACCTGAGTAGAGACTAGAGCAGATGGTTTCTCCACGTCCTGAATCTTCGGCGTCTGGTTGTCGTTCTCGAGCCGTGCGCTCACCTCGAACCATGACATTCTCATGGAACCATTAGACCAGCGTAAAAGCGTTAGAGGAGGGTCCCGTGTCTCTAATTAGGTAGCAGAAATAAACGAACGTTGGAGAATATCAGTACTTCGGAGCGGGTGTTCTGCCATTTTTCGTGTACCGTCTCAGAAATATAGTACCTTCCTGCCGAGTACCCTGTCAGCGAGAATGAATCGATTCGTAGCGACCTTGAAACAAAGAACTTGATTTTCGAGGAAATTGTCACTGATACGTCTCCATAGAGATGAATCTATGAGCGTGTTATAAAAGTTTTTCTTGTGTAAGCGAGCCCCCTCTCAGCGACTGCATAATATCTCGTTTACCGTCGAATGAAGCGTTGACCATTGACTTTACTTAAGCTAGCATATAGTGACTATATGCGTATGGTCACATACGCTTCGGTGTGATACCGTACAAACTACATGAATAAGGCAAAATTTTATAACATTTTTAGCGACCTTGATTGACCTTTACGTTTTGGCTAGAACAACTGTTTCAAATGTATATTTCACTTATTTAGTTACTCAAAACCGCGGACCTAGTTTTCGGCTCTGCTTGAGATCTTCTCTGACCTTCTGTTTCATAGAGTACCTAACAAGGCATTTCCATAAAGTACAAGACTCAAGTGTCAATTCCGAATATGATCTGAAAGTGTGCAGATTGATTACGTAGTCTGATCGGTGCGTCACACATGATGTCCATTGTCTATAAATGCGTGTTAGCTGTCTATAAATCTGTCTATAATTTTCCCACTGTATCCTTTCAGATGAATCAAGTAACAGTGAACACCAGTGATAATTCGATAGATGAGACCTCTATCGAAGATCCGCAAGCACTGGGAACGATTCAGCACGAAATCAAATGGAAGGAGGATAGCCGATTCCATGACCCTATAGATAACCGGTTTGTTGCCAGGATTGTATCAATCTTTATTACAAGCAAAGGCCTACGTCGAAGCTTCGATTTCCGTATCGCTAAACCCGCTCTTGAGCTCGCTGTGAACGACGTAAGTGACCCTTGACAGTCGCCTTATATTTAAACAGCTTATATATATATATATATATAGTAAATAATCTCAAGTACGTACTATTTTAGGTTGTTAATTGTTTCTATTTGAAAAACTTCGCACAATCTGTCAGAGCTGCTGGAACAGCACCGCATCAGTTGTTGCAGTTTGTTTCATTGTGAGCGTAGCTAATTTTATATTTGTGAAGAGTGACATAGGTTTATTACCAAAATGTTAAATCTGAAATGAAACTCCATTGTTTGCAACCTGCAGCCTGAGTGTAGTGCCTAAAAGGAGGCTTATTTTTAGAGGGGAAACGTTTCGCACCGTGCTACCTTTCGTTTGTAAAGCTATTTCAAATAGCTGCAGGTTTTAGATGTTGCTATAACGAATTTTGACATATGCAGTAATGCGAATGACGACAATAACTGTGACATAAACATGGGATCGAAGTAACACCAATGGCGCCAGCAGAACGGCGGTACTAGCTTTTTGCAAACGCGCAACAAATAGTCGTGGACAACATTAAAACGCGTCTGCCTCCGACAGAGCAGGTATCTCTCATTGTTTGGTATTTAATCGATCCATGGTAGCCATACTGTATTGTTTTAACATATTGCCAGTGTCCATAAGAAACCGTTCATCGCATCGACGTTTATGGATGATATATATTACACATGTATGACATTATTATCTTATTCAGTCTGATACCCCAGAGCGATCGGTCGAAAACTATATCAGGGTTAAATTTGCTATTTTAACGCTTCAAATCTGGATTATAAGCTCTGATACACTTGAGAGATAATGTTAGGCATTTTTATTATAGTAACGTTTTAGAATATTATAACGATACAAAATAGCACCCCGTAGTGAACTCTTTGCTCGTATTCTTAATCAAATGCTCAGACTCGCAAAATTATTTTTATATTTAATGTTAATTTGGTTCATATATTATTTGCTAGTTCCTTATTTACTCTGTAATTCAATGGCACCGATCAGGTCAGTGACGAATTATATCTTATCGATATTCCTTTCTGTTTTCGGTTCAACCGGCATCATTTCAGTAATTTCTCCCATCAATTAGGCAGTAACGATTTATCTGTACGAAAAACCTTAAAGGTCTACCGAAATACCTAATCGTCGACATAAGTTAGCACCTGTAGAACTGCCCTTTTACTTCTTCTTAGTCTTCGCCTCGAGCGTGGTGAGATCCTCAGTCTCGAAAGGGCCGAACAAAAATTTGCCCTTGATGTTCGTGTCGTCCTTCGTCCAGTATTCGTACATTCGAGCTCGGAAACTATCCAACGGCATGGCCCTATCATTGGCTTTGTCTACCTCCTGAAAGTGATCGAATCAACTCAATGAAAAGAGATGAAAAAGGAAGACAATGAAAGGATGCGCGATACGTTAATAAGCGGCGATTTCGCAGTTTGGATTGAAATTATGAATCAAGTTGGCGTATATGGCGTTGACTTATAATAGAATTGCGATCGAGCTTCATATGATTGAAATGTATCGGTGTTGAGTGAATAAACTTAATTTAAGTAATCTAGGCTTACAGTCTTTTCAAGTTAATTCTATATTGTAATATAGCAGCATTTTCACTTCCATAAGACCCTTATATCATGCGGACGTCAAATCTGATGAGATAGAATGATATTTATCGAGCTGATGCTAGGCAGTGCGGCAATGAGCTTCACTAGAACCCAAGAGATTTCTAAACAAAGCCACCCTATTTACCGCTCTATTGCATATTTAAACGTTTATTCGTTAGTCATCGTAACGATTTATCAAAGAAGTTTGTTACTTATCCAGGCACACCGGCGTCTCTTAATGTATATATATATATATATATATATATAGGGGCAACATTTTTGGCTCGTTCAAGCTTAATATAAATACGCACTCAATATTAATCAAGGCGCCATAAAGGATCCTTTAAAGCGTTCTTAGAAACGATCTTTATGGAACCGTATAACTTCCTCTTGAAAACCTTACAAATGTCTGCTGACAAGCAAAATACTGTTTAGCCTAGAAGCCCGCAGGCACTGTTCTTTTTTTTTGGATGGGCTTCTGGGTAAAAGCCCAGAAAGTGAATTGAGCGTAGAATTTACCTACTAAAAATATGCTACGATGTGTTTATTGGCATTATCTAATAATCATGTTACCCGATCGTGAAAATTGAAGGAAAAAATATATTCGCTGACGGCTAGGATGCTTGAGATGTTGTGCTTGGTAGCTGCGTGGCATCTATCTTAAATTGAACCCCAAACAAAAAACTATTGATTGAGACACAACCGAAACCTGGGCTATCACGTCAAAGGCGTATTACTATAATGCGATGATCCAGGCTTTTGCCGAACCTCCGATATAGTTCCTCGTCGTTTTGTACATACGGATTATACAAGTTGCTGTCTACTTTCATAACACTCCATAATCTATGCTATCGAATGCATTTAATAACACCTAAAGCGTCGTAAGTGTATTTGATGTGCGCTAAATCAGCATTGAACGATTAAAATCAACCCACCGCCAAGCAGCGCACGGGAACTGGCATTGGTATCGATCAGAAACCTCACTCGGCTTTACGATAAAAGGCATCATCTCCTTAATACATATATCTCTAGTTCTTATAATATATAACACATATATTATAAATATAGATATAAATATATAATAGCTTTCACCGAGGTTGATGTGTTTCATATTGATGAATCTTAGCAAACAAGCTTGTTCACGACAAAGCAAAGGAACTACTGACCAACGTGTCTAAACACATCAGGCGGACCCTTTCGGCTAGCAAAACCCATTCTTAGAATGGCATATATACATACATATATATATATATATTTATATAATAAGTTTTATACAACAATAATATACGTGTGTTGGTGGATTCGATGCGTATATTGGGTTTAGTATGTTGGTGACGGTTCATGCGTAATCCCTTATTAGTTAACATCCACGCTGTCCTCCACAAATATCTACACCATCTGAACGGATACTTACATCAAGCATAAAGTCGAATTGCTCTTCGACATGGTCAATGCTCAGATTTAAACCTTTAAGATATTTTTTATAGTCCTTAATGCAAAAAAGACCATCTTTATTGGCGTCCATGATCATAAACAAAAGTTGAGCGTATTTCTGCAAAAAATCCGGCAAGTCTTTGAATTCTTTTGTCGTTTCGCCCATTGTCTTGAAATATCTGATCCATTCGTCAAATTCCACGACAGTGTCCTGTAATAGGACAACCGCACAAACTTGGTTAATATTTGAGCTTAAGATATTTTATAAAAAAACGAGATTGTTACCGGTAACTATTGTAGAACGACAATCGATGGTACCTTCCAACGAAAATTAGGTCTAGCTTGCGGTTCGCGTTTTCTCGAACGTTACTACGTAACGAACCTTTTTCATAGGAAAATGGATCGATACATTCGCAAAACACCGATGACTTGATTCGAAACGGTGTGCTGACAAGGATTATAGTCAACAGAAAACTAGCCAGTGATCCGTAATACATATATTGATATGACTTTGCATAGATTTATAGTTTTTCAGCTTTAATCATAATGATGATTTATTCGACCCTTTAATTTATGACACGCGTACATATATATATATATATATACCTACGCGCTAGTAAGAAAAATCGACTAGCGTGAAGCAGGTTATATAGGCCACTCAATTGGGTTAGGAGCTTTGATGGGATGGCTTAGTGGGTCAACGGAAGGCTTAGTTAGGTGACGCTAACGGCTTTACATTGCAACGAGGTCCGGCTGTGGGCTTTTTGTTTTGCTTGGAAAAGTCAGCAGAACCCAGCTTAGTCCACTACCATCAAGAACCCTATCGGCATTGTTAGTTCGAATCGTGCGCAGGACGTAGGAATGTTCGCTCGATAGTTTCTCTGTCTATGTAAAATATAGCGCCCGATCTGTAGCTATTTCAATGGACGGAACTGTAATGTTGACGCATGCAGTTACTAATGTGCTTGTTTTGGGTCCTTGGGTTATCCTCGAAATGTCTTATAACTCACAGCTGCGGAGTGATATAAACATTACTACGAAAGCTGTGGGGTGTGCGCTGGGGTTCGTAGCGTCCTTCCGTCATTGCTTCATGTAATAAGCTGGCCAAGTTCAGCATAGGCTTGAAAATAAAATTGTAGATTGGTCCGGAAAATGTACTACTTTAGCAGAAAAGCGGCTTGCCTATGGACGGAATCTTGTATTAGATTCAATTTTTCTTCGGTTCTACTGTTGACCAGGCATACAAACGTTGACTCTTCACATATTATCTTTTATTATGGAGCAACAGCAGTCGAAGGCGCAAGTAACGCCATTCTTTAATCATTCATCTCAAAGTGGACGTAGCATCGAAATTACCGACGACTCGCTATTTGACTACTCAAGTTAAAACGAACAAGTTTTCGAGCTGATCCTTCGAGCTGAAAGCAGCCGCCAATAACGAGTGCAATGGCCGCGTTTCACACAGCAATCTTTCTCTGATGCGAAGTATTTGAGAACTTTGATTCTGAATGTACTCCATCTTACAGTATTTAAATGTTCTGCCACGTTTTCTCAGTTTGGGGACTTTTTTTGGTTTGGGAACGGTTTACTATGAAGCCCGTCCTTTATCTATATTTTACTAGTGGAATTTTGTTCGTTACAGGCAACTTCTATGGAGGCTGCCATTGTCATATGTCACGGGAAATTAGTTAAATTGCGTAGTTATTACAGCACTGGTTTCAGGTAGACTGCTTCGCCTGTCAACGGGAGCAAAGCTCGTTGTGGCACTAAAATAAGTAGCCTTATATCTGCATCATTGTATTGGAAAGAAAAGGTAGATTTTTAAAAAGTAATAAAGTGAATTTTTATGTTGTATAGGCACATGGATTTTTGGAAGTATACACACAAATACGAACTGACCATTTTTGGCGAGAACGCAGTCGTCCTTAGCATCTTTCGTCTATGTAGCTAACCAACTTTATTAAGTTCCCGAAGTTTCCTAGCTGTTCATCTATGTCCGGTTAAAATACCTATCTGTATATTATTTGAAAACTAGTGTTAACACACTCAAATGCGGTATAAGATAGCCAAGGCGTCGAAATTTCTTTAGATGCAATACGCTGTTGATTGAAGAACGCGAATCTTCTAAACTGTGACGACAGTATAGGACAAGCACAGACCTAAATAAGTGCTTTGCCATTTTCTGGGGCAGTCTGTTCAGTGGCTCTGAGAAACAAGGGGGTCGGCCTGAACAAGTACTATACCCGTTACTTGAGCCCCAGCTCTTTCATGTTCAATTTTATTCAGCCACTTTAGCGTATGGTGTTTACTTGCGTCAAAATTATCCCTAGGTATATAAGTATTCCTTATACAGCTAAGGTAACGATAATATCATAGGTGACGCCCCGAGGACCGTATCATATCATAGAAGAGACATAGAGATATGGCATTTACGATCTGAATGGAGCCACTTTTGTTTACTGTGGGACAAGGGAAGCAACTCTGAGACTCTTGGTGCTACGAAACAACGGGTTGGCGCCTATTTAGGAACGGTGGTTTTATTGCGGACAATCCTGAGAACGGCCGGCGAAGCATAAAGGAAAAATAAGTGCGATTATCAGGTGTCTTTTGACTAGTCAAACGCGATTTCTGTCGTTTTTTGCGAATCCCTTTGAAGGTTCTAGATCATCTCTGCATACTTGACCTGCGTTTGTTACGCACGCAAACACTCTTTAAAGGCAAAGGGCCGTGAGTCTTTCATGACAAAAGCAACTGAGAATCGAAAAATGAAAATACAAATAATCATTAAGACACAGTATAAAATCAAGTTTATGGCAAGTAACAATAACTAAACTCGACCCACTTCGATAGGCGTCTGTCCTTAATTCGAACTGAGATTTCAATCAAAAGTTTCCACAGGGCGTTGATATGCCGGCGACGATAGAAAGTGGGTGTCAATGCCGAACAAGACGATAAACCCCATGTTACAGTCGTTTCCAGCTAAATTTAACAAAGGATACGATACGCTGGACCATTTTCACAATAACCATTAACTAGTTTCCCAAGACGACCAAGACAAACTAGTTAAGCGTTAGGACAATCCGTTTTTTAAAGCTAAAAGGTCTCTATGTAACGTTCGAATACGAAGGCGACGACTCCGCCTAATCATCTTTGCAAACGCAAATCTGTCTAATAATAAAGTAAGTACTGCTCGATTCCTAACACAACAAGAGGACTATTTGAATAGAATTAAGAAATATTTCATATATAACTCTAGTTTGTGCCGAAATAGTCCAGAGTACACTACGACTGCTAAGGGGAGCACAAATATTGACCAAATAGTAAAATCAATTACTTTAAGGGTAAAGCGTACAACGTTCAAAATTTTTTGGCTCGAGGCCATTAGCTCTTCCAATGACCACTTTTCCCTAGATAATAAGACCCACGGCGAAACGCATAGTCATCATCGTACTCTACGTTTCGAAATTACCACATCGTCAGATGCTAGCAGTCAGGCTTTCTGGAACAACGACACAGGTGTGAATAATAAACTATCAAGCAAATAATTAAATAATAAATTTAAATTCCGACTTTCTTGTCGGATTCGGCCTGCATTTTTAACAGGACCAGCGAACCCAGCTAAAATTTCGGCGAGCGACTGGCACGCTGCTGGGGGTGCACGATTCATGGATAACTAATTCATTTGGTTAATCTAATTTGAGCCTTACATAATTGTAGCTTGGTAATTCGGCGACAGACATGCAAGAATAATATAGGTACATTTTTATATTGTAAACCAGAGAAAATCTGATATATATCTACGACGCGATAACGATTGTTAGTATCCCCCAGTTATCTTACACAGGCACACCACCTGTACAGACCAAGTAAAAAATCACAAGTCCTTTTATACTAAGTGACTACCTTAGGAAAAATTTGTTGATTTTAGCGGAAGTAGAGACAATAAAAGAACTTCCTGGGCACGGACTTCCTTGTACTTTCAGAAGTATGCCTATAAGAAAAGTTAAAAGTTGATACCAAGACTGTTCCCGTTGGCCCGCATATAGCAGCCTTAATGGAGTTATTTTCTGCCCGTGGTTTACAAGCAAAACCGGCACAGCCCATCGCCCAATGGCTGGAAAATCGGAACGGCGTCTGAATATAACAGTTCGTTTCCTAGATAGTACAGCTATAGCGTTTGTGAGCTGATGGTACCAGCAGAGTCCCGTAACGACCTACCAGACCCTTTGAGCTAGAGCAAAAATCTAATTCGATTCGTACCTTAGAGAATAGCTATCGGCATGATCGCATAGCACTACAAATACAAGCCACCATTCACTGAATGGCAATACAAAGACATGAATGCAGAACATCTATTTTTCGTTATACCCTCTGGTTAGAACGGCAAGCGATCGAATGGCTGCAGCAACCGTCGTACCCCCTAACATGCCCGAACAAATCCCGCCGGGGTCAAGTGCACTCAATTTGTCTTGAGTTTACCTATTTGCAAACACTGAAGGCGAACGGCAGCTGATTGTCAATAACAATCCTGCTATGCATAGCTACGCTAGAAAAAAAAACTAGCTACGTGTCCTTCTAACGGCCCGAGGGCAATGTAAACGGTGAGATCTGGGGTTATCGGACCTGCATTTTAAACATCCTGTGCCAAGGAAAATACTTGGTGCTTATCAATAAACTTTGAAAAAAAATATGAAAACTAACATAATCACGGGTGAACGAGTATATTTGCTGAAATGTATGAATTTGCCAAAAATAGCGATTTATGATAAATTAACACGTGGTAACTAATGGAATATTATAAGACGAAGATCTGTACATCCAAGTGTCGGCGAATGCTGTACTCCTATGGCTTTTGTCTTTCCTTTCTTAGTATAAATAATCGCAGCTATTGATACATGTAGTGGAGATGAGGACGTCAACCAATAGAGTATACATGCAAGCGTTCCAAAGCGTGACGGGAAATGAAGGGAAGAGTTTCCCCATATTGGTGGCTCTTCGAACTGGCCTCTACATCTTTATTTGATATTTTATATACATGGGAAGAACGACAAGGAAGCGCATCGTGTGTCGACTGTAAATACATAGACAAGCTCAGAAAAAAACTTTCACTTTATATTCTGTAGGTGTGGGAGGCATGAAGCGCAGAGCGTCTAAGCGACATGCTTGCTCCAGCGATCACGAATGGAATCGCGAACAGTTTGTTCAGCTGTTAAACATCTTTAATCATTTTAAAAAGTGGGAAATAAACGAACGCAATGTCGGTATCATAAGTTTAGTTTATAGAAGAACAATGTTTGAAGGGTTCGCGCACTTTCGTATTAGATAGCGTAATTAGCGGAGGTTAACGTATCTCTATCTATAAACGCGCTGTTTGCATGACAAGTGTTCCTGCAATAGTTCTGGAGAGGTAGGAAATTATACAGTTTTTGAGAATCTTCTTAACAGACTGACCATCGCATAAAAAAATTTTGAAGAAATCATGTCACAAACATCCCAAAAGTTAGCTAAAGGGATAGACAGCGATTTCAATGCAAATAGGTCTGAGTTAATCTAAAGACATGCTGCTACCGTGGGAACTGTAGAGGTAGTTCAAGTTCGAAAAACGAAAAAAAAAATTATATAATTTGCTTTCTTCTATACAAAAAAAATGTTTTCAAATTGAACCGTGACAGATTTAAGCCCTTCCTATATGTCAAAACTAGTTGTCGCCATTTATTGACTACTGGAGTTATTGCATCTCTAATAGACGCTTAAATAATTGTCACTATGGACATACTTGAGCTATATGGTTGCTTTTAAACGGTTTTTTGTTTGGAGAATACCAAGTATTCTACAATATATCATCATTATGACAGTGGATAAATTAACATGTGATAGCAACTCATACGATATCATAAAATCATTTAATGAATGACGGAACAACTAGATCATTTTCTTGAAGATCAAATGATGAAAATAATAAAACGTTCACGTTTACTGACCTCGAAATAGATTAGTTTGGATAGGGGTGATAAGAAAAATGGTGGTTCACCTAAAGTTCATACTGGCCAGTACGTATTACGTAAGCCGATAGGTACTTTAAGCGTTGGCTTTATGATGCGTTGTCTTAAGAAAAATATATATGGATTTAGTATTTTTGTAATATTATTTGTCTGGATGAAGGAAAGTAAGAGCAATTTGGTAGAATCGTTAGTAAACGATTTGCTGCTCGATCTCACCTTGTTGTAGTCAGCGTCCCTCGTAAGTTCATTCCACCATTTTTCGAGGATAGACTTCCAGCGCTCGTAGACATCTTTTTCAAGTTTGCCTTTCCTTTGAACCTTTGTGTAATACTCAGCGAGAGCATTGAAGTCGTCCCACGACAGAATACCGTCTTTATTCTGATCTGAAATTCGAATAGAAATCAATTCAACATGTTTCAATTTTCGGTGCCAGCGCTACGGATCAGTATTGGTCAGCCTTCGCGATAATAGAACTATTTCGCGTAGGGTAACCATCGCGATTTTGATATAGGCGTCGGTAGACAGCGAGGTTATGAGCACCCGATGAATCGACAATGATTACGATGATGCTATATTATGTAAAGAGTATATAGCAGCAAGTTAGCATTATTCACACCTGTGGCACTGACTAGCTGGCAGTGATTCGGAATTTTTTTCGTTTAAAGCATATGTTATATTTAAACTGTTCGGTGGACTTTATTGCCTGAAGGAATTCAAGCCTTCAGACCTAACAACGAAGATTGATTAATAAAGGACACCTAAGATCGATTGCCTTAGAGCTATATAAATGGGCTATAAATCCAACCCAAACAGCGTTATGATTCAAACTACAAAGGCATCACATTCCACACAATATGAAGGCCCAGCAAATCACATCATAAATATTAAACATGCACCCTCGATTATATATATAACTTAAGTCTATATGTACAGATATAACAGTATCGTCGTTTCTTTTAAGTAATTTTATGCTTTTTCCAAAAGTTCAAAGCACTTATTTTTGAACGCTATATATTACGCTACCTCTTATAATACTACACTTTGGCGATGACTAAGATTAAAGAATGTCTGTTTCACAGCCTATTTAGCCCCAAACTCCGAACTTTTAAAATATTCTTGAGCTTTTGAACAAGTATATTTCCGTCACTGAAACGTGTATATATATTTTTTTTACGTTCCAAAGATACTTCGGTTAGTAAAGGCCCTTTCTTTTTCGCTCAATGAATTGACATCGCTTTAATTGGATCAAAACTCGAAGATCACGATGATAGTGGCTCGTTGCATTAGTCTGCCGAGCTTGCTTCTAATCAAATGGCTGTACAGGTAAAAGTCTATGTGTGGTCATCTTTCCTCTGCCAAACAGGCAACAGGTAGAAGAAAGACCCTGAGGCTGGCGTTGAGGTGCGAGGCAATAATGCATTTATTCAAAGTCGACGTTAAGCCTCCCTTCAGTACGACAAAAACAGAACTGACCAAGTAACTGGAAAATAGGGATAGACACAACCATACGCAAATAATCGTCTCTGAGGAGCGGCAAATGACAGTCACTGCGTAACAAATTTTCGATTAAAAATTAACAGGAACGTACCAAGTGTGCGATGGATCAAAGCATGTAAATTGACAGGTATAGAATTGAGCGATAGGCATGACAAAGAAAGTGGTTCCTGTTTACGCAGTTTACTAAACGTTGACAGAGTGCCCAATCAACGAAATCAATGTAGACGTCTAGAAATCAAGACTGCGGCTCGTAACGGATGACATGTAAATACCTCGGTGAAATAATGGCCAGTTATGATTTTATAGACCTTTTCACAGGATACGAAATCGCAAAGGAACTGAAAAGGGCTAGCATTTTCGTGCTAAACGGAGAATACTTTGTTATGGGGTGCTAAACTCGCTAGACTTCATAGTGCGCATATCATATGTAGCGTGAGTTCGTTTTCCATATGGAATCATACACGTGGATAAGGTCTTCCGGGGGACGAGGAAGCCTTGATATATCGACCGTTTCATGAATGCATTCATCAGATCAAAACGTCAGCGGTAACGGCTGTTGGCCTTTTAGGCCTGCGACGAAACCTGATGTGTTGTCACTTGCAATAGGGAAGCTGTCATGCGTATGGATACGCGGAATATAGAAAACTAAATCTGATTGAAACAGGAATGGTATTCAGATGAAATAGCCTAATTGACAAGGGTGGCACTATTTTATTCGATATGAAGAAGACACATATCTAATACGACTTGGGAAAAATATCCAATAACAACTATCACACGTTCTTAACTTACGGCTCGAAGTACGTATACGCAACCAAAAACAACAGGACGTTGTACTCATCATCTCTGCAATATCATCCTCTTAATTTAGTACCCAAGACCTTCAGATGTCATAAAGCACCTTTCTGAAAAACTATACCTGTTTAAGGATCACTCGGCGACACATAAATATCGAATAGTCAGTCAGTCACCCGCTGGTATCGGTTAGTCCAATAGTGCCAACAGCTTCTAAGTTGAATTCTATACAGTTATACAATAAGTCCCTTAGCCGAATGGATTCATAGTAGCTTTATTATTTCGTTCTGTTTTTTTTTTTGCTAACAAAAAACCATAGCCATCATCACCATTATGATGGACACAAGCAACTACCTGTGACGAACTCGAGTTCATGAGAAGCCGTAGACGAAATTGCCATTGCCGTCAGCAACGTTATCGTCACACAGAGGGTGGTATTGTCCTTTCCACTATGTTTGTAACTTTGTGGACGGCTCTTCGAGTTTAGTAATCTATGAAGAGCTTGTATAGTTGAATCTACCTAGTTTTGGTCGTTGCTCAAGTAACCTACGGTTTTCTTTGCCAGAGGTCAGTTTGGCGTGTTCATATAGAATGACAGGTATAACACGTTGGTGTATAGCTGCACTCGGATGGCAGAACGAGACGAACCATATCGACGATGATTCTTTTTAAAAGAGAAAATTTGAAGCAACAAGCTTCTCTGGGCGGGTACGATAGATTTGCGCGTTTTTAACTCGTGGCTTTTTAGGCCCGTGGACGGCTCGTGGCACGATGCCACTATGCAGTAGCGTTATGTAGCGTTCGTCGACGTGACTGTCGCTAGTACGTCCGTATGTCGTAGTAGTTTTATTTATATTATGATAACAATAGTCGTAGGACCCGCAATAGAGATCAACTGGCAAGCTTGGCCTGCCAGCGTACACTTCGAGCGCAAATGCTTTGACAAAACAGTTTGCGAAGAAGAAAGATTGTAATCATCTCTATTACAAAATCCGCCGTAGAATGCCTGAGGTCGGCAAGCTTGACTGAGCTCGCGCTACGGCGAGAAACAGGGCAAATCGTACACCACAGACTAATACGGTGCCGCCCAGACCTTCCGTTTACAACGATCAGCCAAAACTCGGGATACCGTATCTGACGTCATCTACAAATATTACGAATAAGTCGCATCGATTACTTCAGTGAAAAATGACTGTGCCGGTGATTTCGTAGTATAATAGGCTGTACGGATTTCGGTGTTCTTAAATGCGGCCTGGTACACCGTGATGATGACGATAAAGATGTTTTTTGACAGTAATTATAATAACAATAACTGTATTTGACGGATGATGATGATGATTATTATTACTTTGTAGAAAAAACTTTCGCATGTACATTTGACGTTAATTCTCGTTAAACTACAGATCTCATTGGCGTACGTGCTGTCACGTCGAAGTTTCCACGTCAACTAGCCTGCGCAGGTGCCTGTGATACATCCCTTTAAAAGGGACCAGTTCTAAAACTCGTAATAAAATTGATATCTACCTTATAATATACGAATATTTTATACGAAATTGGTATTTTGCTTATTTAATACGCTTTTTCGTTTGCGTCAACTGTAGCACAGTGTGTTGCCATATGAGTCACTCACACGTTTCAGCCATTTATTCGAGGCACCAGTTACTAATTACTTTATATGCGAAAAATCCTATCCACGAAAGTTTCTGAGAGAAAAGATCCAGCGCTTTTCTTGCGTTTCAGTCGCTCTTGCTATCCGGCATAATACAATGTAAATTTTTGCTTCCATCTGCGTTCACTAGTCGACCTCTTTGAAAAGCCGGAAAACGAACACTTGATCACATAGCAGATCTCTTTTGAATTTTTCATGTTACGTCATTGTGCACCATCCATATATTTCATCGCACAATATTTTTGTCGTAAGAGATAAAGAGGTCACTTTTTTTGTTATTATTAAAGCTTTCTTTTTCGGTTGTCGATAAAATATGATAAGGGCATTGTTGGTCCTGTAATAGGTACTTTCTTACCCCAAAAGTTGTGGAACATGTACAAATGTCGATGTCGAAACTGTTCTGACATATCTGAGCGGTTGTGTGAGCCCGTATGGGGAGCTGATCGCACTGCAAGTAGCACAATGGCCCTCAGGCCAAAGGGCCTCAAAGCGGTAACTGCCGCTTGCCGTGGAGAGGGTTTCCGCTTTCAGACCGAGTGTCACGGCCAGCTAGTGCGACCTTCCTAGAGCACGCCATTTTCGAACAAGCGGCAAAACCGCCAGGATACAATAAAGCAAGGAAGCTTAGTACTGGAGGTGAGAAATGAAAGCCCTATGGTATAGTAATTTCTTCGCAGCTTTACGCAGACTACAGCAGCTAAAAAGTATCACATGTCATGTAAAATCGAGTACGTCGTGATTTATCAAACTCTGAAATTTAATAGATCGTCTATCACTTAGTTGGACAGAAGCTAGTACCAAAATTATGATTTCTTTTTAAAATTTGTACTACCTGCATAATTTTTGCCTAAGTTATGAGCAACCTACCCATAAATACATAAACCTGTATATGCGATACAGCCAGCAATGGAGGAAACCATCTTTATTATAGGTGTGTTTTTCTACAAAATACAATATTTCCATGACTGGTAGGCTATTAGAATAAAAATTGAAGATGCTGTGTTTGAAGAATGAAGCGATAATTGTGTCTAAGAGGCTCGATCGAATAACAAACTCCGTAAATGTGCATCAATGATTCGGGGTTTTACAACACATGCTTCCTTTCCAACACATTATCTCGCCGGGCCAATATTCAAAGGAGAAGTCAGAAACAGTGAATCAGAAACAAAAAAAAAAACAGTGAATTTAAGATTCTGATCAAGCTAGCCATCTTAAAATGTATAAGGCTGGTTTCATACATTTTTCTTTTCATTTTTTCAGATCGCTTAGCATGGAATCTGTATTAAATTTCAAGCTTCACATTTACATCGGGACAATGGCAGAAAGGGCTTGTTCAACACGCTTGACATATGCATGCGCTGTTATGTAGCTGACAAGGATAATGTCTCATGCAATTTCCATTTCTCTAATACGAAGTTGACAAAAACGAGCTTTAAACGTTCACCCCGAGTCTTCCTGGACACCCAAAATAAAGTTTTCGGTTTTGCAGGAATTCGTTGTTCTCTACGAAAGCGTAAACATATATAAGTTTTTACCAGATATTTCGAACTTTTCGTCCAGAGCATCGTTAGTATTGCATTAAGAAGTGTGTTTGTTACCTGCTTGAGAAAACATTTTCCGCCTCTTAAAGAGTTATGTATTTCTATCTGCGAGCATGCCTCAGTATTCCAGAAACTTCGAAGAAGCACCGCAGCTGTATACGTGAGTACAACTGGCCCCGTATAATATACAAGTACTTAATTGCATTTCTAAAAACCCTAGATGGAAAATAATAAATGGCTACGGAATTATCATTTTAGACGAAGACACAACCATTGCCAGTATATAAAGAGCAAACACCGGAGGTAATTTCGGTCATCTTGTACGAGTCTTTGGTTAAATTTAAGGGCGCGTAGTCGCAAAAAAGGTAATTCTTTTCCTAGCTTTTTACATTTGATACTCAAACCATTAGGCATTTTTTCGAACTGGCTCCACGAAACGAAGTATGATTACGTTCATACTTGCATTTAGACTAGCACGTGTCCTTAAGTTTAGCAGACAAATGCGTTGTCTACTGCGCTACCATAGGTACAAAGGGGTAATGGCACGAACGACAGAAATGGTTAACAGACATGTCAACAGCAGTAACAGTCGCCACGAACTGATGCATACCAGACATTACGAAAGCATCGCAGTGTCTACTCTATCTATTTCGCTTTGTGGTTATGAGTCCGAGGCTGGGGAAGAATTGGTATAGCACACGGCTTTTGCTAATTTTCGAGAAACGAGGGTCCTAACTTGTATATACCTCTACGCTCTAGAGAGTGGCTGTGTTTAGGGAATAGGGTAGATAGAGCCTATTTCTGAAAAGCTGCAAAAGCACATAATGAGATTATGGCTTTTCCGCTGAGTGAAGTTATTGTTGCAATAACGACAGTAAAGAAAACACGAAGATTCTGTAGTCGAACCACTAATTTTATCCCTTTTTCTAACGAATCTGTGTTAAAATGAAAATATCAATGAACAGAGACTCACAGCCAAACGAAAGGGAAATGGCACTAACTACTAGCTAAACTCGTATTTTTTTTTCTTATCTTAGAGTGACGATAATTGATATTAAAACTAATTATAGCTATATCTAACATTGTTGTATAACCATACTGAAACTAGCCTGATTACAGGGAAGTTCATATAATCGAAATATGCCTCTTACATAAACCGGCTTGTAGAGTACTCAAGGGCAGTGCATGAAATGGTATTATAGACTACATCCCTCGAGTAACTCAAAGATTGTTCATACAGGATTCGTATTGTGTTTGTCACCAGACCAAAAACCTCGCGCGTATAAACCAACCACGTGTAATTTTCGAAATAAAAAAACACATGATAACTTCGAAAAATATGCTTAGATCTTTTATAATAAATCGATTGCTCTAAATCACGATAATAGAGAAACTCATAAAAAATTGAAAATTGTTTACTATAACTAGCAAACCGAGTTTTATCCGATTGCTGTTCGAGGATTTACCTCGTCGCTTCAAGCTCCTAGTAACAGAAACTTTTAGGACCTATCTTAGGAACGGAGACTGATGACGGCTTTTTTTGCTTCGGGTCCGATGGAGAAAAATGAATAGAAAGGGCAAAATCGGCTAAAAAGAAGTATCCTGGTTTACTTTGGTGTGCATGGGTTCCATCAAAAACTCTGTTGGAAGCCAGGTTTTCACGAGCCTAGCTAATACACAGGTAGGTGCCTTAGATGCAGAAGTGAATCGTGATAGATGCCATGTCGCCTGTTGTTTCCTGGAACTATCTTTAAGGCAACTCTCTCAAAGTGTGGGTCTTATAAATTCAACGAGATTCGTATAGTCCATGTGACGCATAGTGACTCACTCTGATCTTGGGATGTTGTATTAAGTATTTGAATACTGCCAGCAAAGGTAAATAAATAAATAAAACCTAACTTAATTGGGGGCCCTTTAAAACTTCCAATCGCACTAAAAGTAAGAACAGCAAAGTAAAACTGAAGCGAACTTTTTTTGACGCTATGGAAATTTTTACTCTCCAGGGTGAGTGGTCGAGGGTAAGGTTCTGATCTGCTAACGGTTGGCACAATAAAACAAATTATGTAAGATAATTTACTTATCAACATTTACTTAACTATCGCGTCCGCGCAGATTTTTCGGATGTTATTGTCTAACAATTACAACCTAACCGACCCCCCGCTTTTTTTTTGTGGAACAATTCAATAGGTATTTGACCTGAATCGTAACGAAATCTATTAGTTTGAGCCATTTACAGCTGGCCTAGAACCAAGGCAAGCAGGGGTCGTAGATCTTTTTATTACTGTTGCTATGGGCTAAGTCTGTATAAGCTTTTCTACTTTACAAAAATACGTCTGAATTCATTTGTGCAGCGGTTTTTGAGGATATTTGTTTTTACGCAGATTGAAGCGAACAAACGGCGAAGCTAGATAGAGGTGTTCGACAATGGCCACCATTGACTATCTCCATTGTACTGACTCGTTTCACAGGAAGGAACGAGAAGCTAACCGGTAACAAAACAAATCTGCCTGCCAACATGGGTTTACCTTTTTCGAAATCCTGATGGAAACTGCATCCAGTGTTTAAACAGATGCCATGCCGAAAAACCAAGCTCACATTAGAAGTTTGAAAAAAAAGAGGCACTTGTTGCACCTAGGGTCTAGCATGTTTGGTTTAATATCGAAAAGCAAAAGGAAAAATCTGGGTTCACCTTTCCACTCAACAAAAATTTGTAAATATATAGTAAATAAGTTATTAAGTCAAGACATTTTTTAGGGAACAAATTGGGTCTGTTCTGGTCACTTCCCACAGAAACTCAGCTCTTTTGATAGGTTTGTAATAGGCAAGATGCATAAGAAAATGAAATGCAGTTCTGCTTGGAATCCCATGCAGCAACGTAGGAAGCTTGCCGCTTAGGGGATTTCGTAGACACAACTCAATATGGGATCGCACGGCGTATATCTCGGTAGCTTCTAGATTCAGAATCCCTACCTACTATCAACCGTTATCGATTAAATTTCACCATCCACGAGAGTCACTGTGCGATTGAATGAAAAGCACGCTACCTCAAGCAACGTACTCTTTAGTTTTTGTAATGGTACAATATTCGGTAGTGTTCTGGCCTTGTACCATTCAAAGAGCGCAAATAGAAGCCTACAGCTAATATATGGTGCTGCAATAGATGCAGAATATCTTGTCGACGATGTTCGAAGGACGCTTCGGTGAAATCTGTTTAAAAATGTTAGTCACCATTTACTTTAGGCCAATAGTTAGCATTACTTATAATGAGATTCTTCCCATGGATCATAGCAAATATAATTAACAGCCTTTTCGAGTGCTACAGGACAATCGGCCAGTGAACCCACGCTACTTTATTGTTCAAGAGCTCCGCAATGGCTGTTCCTGGCTGTCTCGTTAATTGGTGCATCACCTGCTATTTTTTAGTCCACGGAACATTTTAAGGGCGACCTCATCCGACGACTCTTCGGGGCTCTCGCTCCCCGTAGGCTTGCTGCAGGACACAATCTTGATGAATGGCGTATAGCTTAATCAAATCGCGTGAGTTTGGCCACTTAGTACCACGTTAGTACGGTATAGTCACCTACCGCAACGAAGAGGCAATACAGCGGAGACATGCGTCGGAACCCAGATATGCCTTACTTCTATGACACTCGGTAATATACAACTGGCTAGCAATTCCCCAGCTAAAAGAGCTCCCCGTTTTCTTCCGGTCTATGGCCTGTAACCGACTAAAAGTATTATTAATTTCCTTTGGTTTCATTTACTGCTATTTTGCAGTAACAGAAGGTATTTGACCAGCGGCTATGATCCGTGCGTGTGCAGAGTGATGACTACGAACTGCAGGAAAAATCGTCTAATGGAGTTGAATGCAACTTCTACGACTGAACCGGCTCTCTACCATATTAAAGAGACGGTGACAGATCGCCACTTTTCGTAAACTCGTCTAACTCTCCTATTCATCACTTGCCACGTAAACAGTTTGCCTCACGAAGTTCGTGTGTTGATTGCTGTTAGTAAAGGCTGTTCAAATATAATGAAAGAGGAATGATTTTCGTATGCCCGATGCACCTCAACGAAGTAGCCAGTATTGATAATTCCAGACGTGGCAGGGTCTATACTTAGATTTTCAATTTGTTTTTCTTCCTTGTATCTGCTAAATGAATGTCTCGTTAAGCATTACCTTTGAACAAAATATATACCTATTGTAAACTAGCATACGGATATAGCTTTCATTGCAGAACCGGTGCACGTACGGTCTACGCGTTTTCATTACGTTCTCATGATGAAGTGTCGCCTGTCGTGCGGTGCGCAAAAATCATTTCTATTACGAAGTTATTTGAACGAATTATGCAGTCTCTTTTCACGTTACTATCTCTTATAATCGGCTTGGGCTATGGTCAAAGAAAACAGTTGTTACTATTTCGAGTCCGACCAATGACACAAAAGCATTACGCAATTCACGTGAATAAATAACCCTATTTACTATCTGTTGATAATGTTTCAACGCGTCAAAACTAAACCACCAGTTCTATTGATGTCCATATAACCAAATTATTCTCAAGGCTAGTTTTCATGCTATAAGTGAACGAAAGTATAGTATGTATGTCTGTAGATAACATTCTTACTGTGTGTGTAGCTTATCCTTTTTTTAGTGCTTTAAATCAGCCTCGCAACCATCTAAATAAATTATCAATACTCGTGCGAATCTTTATTATTAATACGGTCACAATAATCGTCTTAGTCCTCGGCCAGCACAGCCTCAGCCTGTCGATTGGCCATTTTCCGCTAGCTGGCGACGTGATGAACATATCTTTGGGCTCTTCGCTACATTACCTTTAATGGGACAACACCTAAATCGGTACGAGGTCAGACGATGCAATCTGATTCCGCTTCTTTCAGTATGACAGTATGACTCCACTCGGGGAAATTACCTCAAGGTCATGAAGATGTGCTACCTTTTCGGTGTGTCTCTTTTCCCACAGTTGACGGCTATTACAAAGGGATCCGTCGGATGACAGCAATCCGCTGGTTAGATAAATTCGACGATCCTATATCTTCTTGTCGAGTTAGCAAGTTTCCCTATGGTTTTAGCGATATCTTAGAGAAATGCTGATTGTTCTTATCATTAGTTCTATTCAGTCTCTTTAAGGCGTTTCAACAACCTATTTTATTGCTCGTATCTCGATAAGGCAGGCCGCAACAACTATTTATCATTATGTAATCCGTGCACATAAATACACATAACTACGAAGTTTGACATGTCTCTTCTACTTGCATGTGTGGCGTGCTATTGATCACACGGCCATGCAAACCAAAACTTTCAAAAATCAGTCAGATCGAACGAAAATCTCATCAGGAAATAACGTCAAATATTTGATTCTGCCTCTTCAATTGGAATTAAACATATATGCTTGTTATTGACCTCTTTCATTGTTACTTGTCGCATCAGAGAAGCGCCGGAGAAGTTGTTTCAGTAAAACTCATAAATGTAACGTGCGTCACATCATATGATGGCGGTACCAATTAAGCGGAATAATTTTACGCGTTACCTGCCATTGGAATCCAGATATAGTCATGGAAAAGGTTTCTAATTTACTGAGACGAATTAGGAATCTCCATTAAATCGTATTCTACAAAAGATAACCGATTATGCAAATATTTTAATTTTCGGCCAGGTATTCCGCCTCGAGCTCTTCGTTGTTCTCATATAAGTTATCAAAAAAAGGAACAAAAGGTCGGTATAATCAAAAACCAAATTAGCTTATTATTTCCTTTGGAATTGATTGCACACAAACCCACGCGTTGACTGAAAATCGCCCGAACCTTGTCAGTTGCATATGAACTTCGACCTTTCTGTGAAACCAATGAACTAGCTTTGAGGTCAATTTACCTAGAGAAAGCCGTGTTCGACTTGATCTTACAAAAAGCCACTAAAGAGTATTGCACCGACGTGTCAAATATCATTTATGACACACATGGAGTGCCATTGTGCCTAAAAACCTTAGGATACTTAGGAAGGAGGCATTTTCAGCTTATTATTATAGCTGAAGCTAGCGTGCTTTTAGGATTTTAACTCCGTACCCAACAAGTAATTATTTGAAATAGGTTACTTCATATATGACCGAGAGTTCGTTAGTCGAAGGTCATTTTGCTTCTTAATGTGAAAACTGTCAAAAGCCGAAATAAAGTACATAGGGTTGACAACCCAGTAGCCTAATATCTTTAAGGCCTCTCGTACAGTTATTACTTCTAATATTAATAAGAACATTGTGTTCTTTCTATTTTAAAGAAATTAATAGAAAACATGCTGGGGCTCGTTCTTACAAACAAAGGACGCCGATATGGTAAATTGCGTTTGCATTGTCTTTTATGATTTGATGAGGGATTGCTAGAAAACACCCCGAAGGCAATCAGGGGGCCTGTTTCAAGAATTGTAAAGGAACAAACTACGGCTTAACTTCGGGCTCATGTTAGCTAATTTAAAAATGGACTGACTATACTTTTATGAATAAAAGATCTATGGAGTGGAAGTAAGTTTAACGTATTGAATATTTCAAGTGTACCGTCCATGAATTTTAGTGATTCTACTCCATCCTGCAATGCTCAACGCACTAGTTTTTAACAAATAAGTATACATTTTCGACAAGCTATGTATGAAACATGCGTATGTTCGTATTCGAAAAAGATTACGACGAAGTTACATATTGTGTCTGCTCGCTGACACCCTCTAAAGAATATAGTGAAATTGTTGCTATGGTGTCCACACTACAGTAATTAGACTGACACCTACACAAAGCTTATGAGACAGTTCACGTGCGTATACACATAGAGCCATATGGGTTGTTTGTATGTAGCACAGCGCGCATGTTGGCCGGCCAACGAGCTCTCGAGAAAAGCCCACCGTCCGTCCTCGCAAAAAGGTCCTTCAAGTAACACAATTTTATTGCTTCCATCATAACTTTGCTTAGTCTGGTACACCACCGATTAATAGAACGGAGCAATGCTCCAGCCCAATCGAACTATGCACAATATTTTCTAAAATGACATCTACGAGATGATATCTTACAGTTGCGTGACATTCTGCTTATTAAGAAAAGAAAACGTATTATATAACCTACTCCTTGCCGTTAACATGCATAATTTTCTTCAGGGTCGTATATATATATGTAGCGTTTGCATATGAATTCATTAATCACACTGCCAGAAACGCATACATTGGATAGTCAATTTACTGTGATGCCCCGCACCCAAATCCTGCCCACATAATTAGAAAATAAAACGATTATAAAAGGGATTGGCTAACTAATTTGCAAGCAAAATCGTCCATCTTTCTGCCAGGTTTGCTAATTACCTATTTACAAAAATCAATGTTTACTATGTTTACAATAGACCTTTCAACGGAATCCAAAGCGGCGACATCTCCGATATACATGTGCCTTCTATGGAACATGAAAACGTTACGTTTCTTTTCAGAATGAGTTTCTACGCGAGTCATCCACCCTTGTGAGGGGCAAGGTGGGAAATACAGCCAAATCTAGTTATAATTAGAGGGCGGCCACGATTATCGATGTATATACCTATACATAGCAGCATAGCATATCTAGTGAGCCGATCCCTTGATACGTATGTGTGCAGTTTCCACTATCGAGTAGTTAACCCCCATTGAAGGATGACCTTAAACTAGAATTCAGTAAATAGACTATATTTAGTTTAAGACTGGCGCCACAGGAACGGCTTCGAGGTTTTCTCAACACAATTTTCATCCTACCTTCCCAAGTCCAGGATAACTAGAGATTACGGTTGCAAAGGTCAACGAGACATTGCACACTAGTCATCCTTCTGGATACCCTCAGGGGCTAGCGACAACGCCAGGTGCAGCGACATGATCGTCTATCATCGGCCTACTTGGTAGGAAAGTGATGACGGCAAAATCTAGAAGGCCAACACGAAGTGAAGACACTGGATACCGAAACAGCCCTTCAAAGGATCAATTTCACTTCGTGTCCTGCTTGACAACGAAATTACCAAGAGAGGGATGGACCCGAAAGTCAGAAAACGCCGGCGGCAGGAATAGTAGATTTTTTTGCCTCCGTTTACTTCCACACACGCGCATATCTAGATTTTCATGCTAATACAGATTCGCCGACCCCTCTCCAAAACGTATCCGTTATTGGGATGTTTTAAAACCGCTTGTACCATTAAAGTGTGTGTGGTTGTGGAATTGCGCAAAAAGAAGTGTGTTGTATACTACGATGTGGATGCTCGATTAGATTTATTTACGTAAGTAATTTTCTATAGTCCTAAAAAAATATGCATAATAATAATAATAGTAGTAGTAGTAATAATAATAATAATAATAAAAAGAATATACTTAATAGTATGAATTCAATTTAATTTCTCAAATATTGCATCTTGTGCCGGTTGAAAGTTAGGATGTTGACTATGCTAAGGATGGCAAAATTGAGAAATTTCGAGAGTCCCCACAGGAAAGTGTAGCGAGTGCCACGCATAGAACTTTAAAAAATTTACCGCAAAATATATATATATATATATATATATATATGTAATAAACTTTTTCCTCACAGTGAAAACGACCGAGCCACTCTCGGAAATTAAAATCAAGCCACAGCTAGACAGACCTGCGGTAAAAAAAGGCACCGTCTCCAATTGTTTGAAAATAGACACTAACATTAAGCTGGAACTGAGTAAAGACCAAAGTAGGAACTCTATTAGGTAAATACCTCAAGGGGCCTAGTCGGTTTGATGAAACTTTTTCCGTTCGTTTCAGGTCTTAACATTAGCAATGTTTATTTTATGCGAGCAAGAGCATTGTAAAATCACGGCTAGCTGCGACTTCCCTTTAAGTATTATATAAGTTAGTAATACGTCGAGCTATATATTAAAGTTATCCTAGATGAAATCATATTACTTTACTTCCCATGACATATTCTATATGCAATCTTGGAAGGAATTATAGGCTTTATTTGTAGGAACAGTAAACCAACCAGACATTATGCAGTTCTCAAAGCTTAAATAACATTTTTCTAACTGCAATGTTTCATGTCTTTTAAAATGTAATAAAATACTTGTGAAAAGACTCACTTTAATTCTGTTCATTGAAGTTAACTCAAATACCGATGCGCTTTACAGACACTCGCAATATATATGTTGCCTCATATAGAAATTTACACAGCCTAATTTGGGATAAAGTCAGCCCCCGAATTAATATCTAATATTATTTAATATAAGCATTATATATAATGCCTGTGTATTTATATCCATTTATTTTATTTTCCTGGTGTATTTACATAAACTTTGTGTAAATATGATTAAGTTAAGGTCTATTGCAATGCCATCTATTTGTTAATTTGCACTTTCACTGTTCTAATATAGAGGTGAAAGATCGGTCCTTATAGCAGGTCGCTTCTACAATATTCATAAGATACGGATTGCATATCCATAGACGAAGTTGTGTGGTAGAACGGGGTTTAGAATTAGCGCAGATGCAGTCGTCATCAAACGGTTCGTCTCGTTACCCGACATGTAAGCATATGGTAGAAGGTTTTTGATCTTTTTTCAACCAAACACCAGCACCGATTGGAAACGATGGGCCGTACATAGCGGCTACCGTTAAATCAATAAAATGCCAGAATACCGCTATGCCTTAGATTAAATCAATCGCCGATAGCCAAACCTACTCTTTTTGGGCCGGAAAAAAAGTAACACTTTTCCTCTGACTGAATTAAAGCCACGTTACCCGTTCATCTCCTACTCTAATGAATACAGTACTTTTTACTATCGTTTAGTCTAGTTAAGCAAAGAGTACATGTTGGTACTTGTGCGTCAAGTGCAGTCCTTAAACACTACTTCAGATATAATGAAGGTCGGCGAACTATTTGGTGGATTTTTGGCGCTTTTAGGCTGCCTTAGATAGGTTTTGTCCATCGAAAGGCCTATTTTCACAATTGTCCTCGAATGAATATCATATCATATGACTGTATGTCTCCAATTCTGTCAATCTACGTCGGTCCCTATCTTGACTGCATTTACAGACCGTCGTGTTGTAGAAAATCGCGGCATTTTAATCGTATCCGTTGCAACTGTGATACCTACTGACCATGAAGGAATGACAATGTGCTAGAAAGAAACTACTGAGCCAGAGAAATTTAATATCCAGAAGCAAAGTTAACGATGAAGTAGATAATGGTCACTCCTGTGAGCCGCGGCTCCAAGTTGAGCGCTTCAAATCTGTCTGTTCCTCCTCTATTCTGTCTTCTATGATGGCCGAGGACGTGCCTACTCCTTCTATTCAACTCGAAGATGTTCCATAATACCTGCGAGTAAATATTAGATGGTAAATCGTGTCAGACGGTAATATCATTCCAAAAATCTATTTAACGTTATCGGTTAGATAAGCAAAATTCGTTCAATGGATTACATTTTGAACGATGGCCTTGTCGGTTTCAATTTTTGTTAAATTTGTGTGACTATCCTTCAGTTGGCCGCACTTTAGTAATCAGAGCTGAGGGCTGCTTGAGTGGCTTCATTTTCGTAGACACACTCTCGTCTACCCGCTACCTTGTTTTCTGTCTTGGTGGTGCCGGCGTCGATCTTATTAACGTCCGCAAACCACGTGTGATACACAGCCGGCTCTAGACGCCGAAAGAGCTGGGATGCTATGCTGTCAATGAGCTCCGCTGTCGAAGACTAAGTCGAGTGGCAACAGTGGGAGTTCGAACGGCGACGACAGGAGCTCGGGTGGTAGACCTTTGATGAATCCCAGTGCTGATGCTAGGATACAAACTGAATAGACCTACTTTCTGTTCCAACATAAGATCAGGCCGTTACGCGGTTTACACTGAGCGTGCTACGGGACAACTACAAGTCGCACTTGGAAATTTCGCGCTTTTCACTGGTTGCCTTTAAAGTATCAAAACTTCCTCTCCTTCGTCTTTCTCTTCAGTTTCCCCAAAGACTCGCTAATTATAATCTGTAGGCAATGGGACTATTTGAGTTAGCTTGTAGTAACAACACAACATGCGGAATAGAGCAGTACACATAACTCTTGCTAAAACGGGTGATCTCTGCCAATCGCCTAATAAATTTTGACTAGACGCTTAGTACACATACAAACACCCAACTTTTATTAAATTGAAATGGATGAGTTACTGTTATTCACGATTAATTATAAACATAGACAGGCGGCACGCACCGAAGCATATAGGGTATATTGTTGTTATTAAATTGGTCGTTATATTCAATCAAAATACCTAAGGTAAACATGACTTTATAAATAGCTCATTCTGCAAATTACAAATATTTTTGTGGGTACTCCGCAAGGATAACCTACCAAGGAATTAATAGATAATCCGTACACAGAAAAGACTGAGTGCACAAGTAAAGAATGCATTTCAAGTCTGCCACATCCAATTAAGTTTGTTAGTTCTCAGTATCTGTAGTGGCAACTATTTGCGAGGGTTGTATTAAGGAACTGTGTCTCACAATGATGCAATACACTATAAAGTAATTTCGCGATTTCCTATAAATATATAGCACAATTGTGTTAAGATAGCTTACCAAAATGATGAAGCATCCACTGTCACAGCTGTTGAAAACAATAGTAATAATTATCATTATCACAACTGACGTAAAACAAAACTCCAATATTAACATTGATTGAGAACCTGCTGTTTTACAACTATAGAAGTCCGCCGACTTGACACTGGCGATAATCAAATATAAACAGAGCTTTTCATGCTTGTTATAAATAACAACATCCATAACGCAAACTACAAAATTAAAGTAAAGTATATTAGCAAACCTTAACTATCATCGTTTACCTGTTTGTTGCTTGCCCGACGAAGAATCGAGTTCAGTGAACAGGGTACAGCACATAACGAGTTACTTCAATCGAATTCAGTGCATCACTATGCTAGTTAGATGTAGATAAACTGACGGGCATGAAACCAACGTGCGTCCGATCAAGTGGGCCAAGCTCGCGTTATGTCGTATTACTATCTTTACTATGTGTAATATATCTAGACCAAATTAATCTTATACAACAACCACTGTATCGTCCAGTAAAATCGGATTGCAACCTATTTTATTATTGGCGGGAGAAGACGCCCACCACGAACTTTACATGATTAAAGAAGCGTATCATGCAAAGGAAACAAAAAGAGATACAACACTGTACAATCGGCTTAATTCTGTTTTATTATTTTGTATTCATCTTTTTAGGATTAGTTTCCTATTAGTGACATACAGCCACCACACACACAGCTGTTCGGCGTATGCTCACTAACCTCTCGCAGTGATTCAACTCTACCGATGGCAGCCTCCTTTCTTGCTTATTGAACTGATTTCAATTGCAGAGCCGAAAACTACTTTTCACATTTGCCTTCGCTGCTTTTGGGCCTTCCAGCTGCACGGGCAGCCTCCATATCCCACGTTCCCGTTTTCAGCCCCATGTAGATGTATCTCGATATAATCAAAATTGGCTGTTCTGTAAATTGTTGTTCTGATGGGACAAGATCTTTGTTCTAGAATAAATATTAAGTTACGCACACCACACATTACAATAGTCAAAGTGTTAGATCAGACGTGAATTGACGCTTAGCCTGACAAAAAAAGACATTTGAAACCAACCAGCAAACAAACGACGTTTTCATCTAATTGACAATATATTTAAAAAGTGTATAAATACATGAGCGCTGAATGGCTATAAAACCGGTAAATTTTTGTTTTATAATAATTTAAGACACGGTTTTATTGATTAAAGCTTAGCGCCACATCATTGCCCCTACGGCTAAAAATGTTGACCGTGTTTGACACCTTCACGGCATCTCCTTGTGTATAATAGGTCTCTTGAACTCTGTTTGACTAGCCGAGGCAATCAAAAAATGAGAATGTACCCACAAGAGCAATACCAAATAAAAATATCAACCGTTGATCTTTAAAATTGTTGTTGCGTGCTACCAACTGAGACTGTTCATTGTCTACGTATTTTTCTGAAAACATTCTAATGCAGCCGGGTCTTCGAGCGATAAGAGGGTCCGGCCACTTGCCTGGCCTTTTCTTTCATTGTTGAACCGTTCCACGCTTTAGTCTAATCCGGTTTAGAGGGAGTGGATGTAGCATGTGGTTAAGTTACAAGTAATATCCAGGAAATATAGCAGCAGCTAGCCAACCAGACAGAGCCGAGACAGACCTTCAATTATAGGGTTTTTAAGCTAACCTCTCCGTGCGTAATAAATCACACAACTAAAAAAAACAAGCCAACAAAAGCTTAAACCTATAAGTTAATTAATTACGTTAGATATTGCTGAGATTACCCAACTTATCGATTAAAAAGAAGACTGAACGACCACCTAAAAGCCACGATTGAACTTTACTTGGGTACAGGTAATGTATAGTGTAGAAAAGCACGGGACGAAATTAATTAATAGATATACTGTACAGAGCGAATAAAAGGCCTACTGGTAACTTACTTATAGAACTTAAATTAAAGCCAAAGTAGATTTACACTTGTGGACCAGTTTCGTACATGAATATGCTACGAAGCTGGTTCAAACTGGTGGCGAAACTATGAAGATTCAAATTCAGTCTATTAATATATATATTTACAAACAAGTATTGTCATTACCTGTTGTAATTTGAACCAACCATAATGCATCACAATAAGACCAGGAACTGAGACATACAATACAGGGTTAGTCGCTAGTTCTTTCAAGACTTTAAAGAAACCCATTTCCCTTTTTCCGGCGTTTTCTTGAGTTTGTTTTGAATATAACCAAATTCCTAAGGGCAGCTGCAAGTCCACCAGTTCCTGAGAAGTACCAGAAATAATAAGAACTTAGTTTATTATTTCTATTTATATCATCATTATTGTTATTAAAGGACTAAGAAATATATCCGACTTAACTTGGAGGCTACGTTATGAGTACAAAGATCTTTAAGTTACATACCTGAAACCAAATTACATACACAAGTTTCAATAGAAGTTGAAATTTTGTGGAGACTTATCGCTTGCTATTAATTCTAATAAATCACTGAGAAACGGTTGAGATTGCACTGATCATAATAACTTCTACACCTACATAACAAATTATATCCAAATGATTAAACTTATTTTCCATATATATATTATGTATGTACAGCACTGCCAAAGCGATTTTATTGAGAAAAATAGAACCAGTAGGAACAAAGGTGCGGGAGTTTTTATCGGTCTTATCATTAAAGTATGGTAACAGCATCTAGATATAGCTTAACTGTTTCACAATCCATTAACATAACACAATTTCTTTTAACTACCTGAGACCCACAGTTATAGCATACTACATCTAGATTTTTACTCTGTTTGTAAACCGAATAATTTTTTGCGATGTTTCTTAACATTGTCTAACAGCTAGTACGATTTCAAGTTAGCTATAAAGTGTACTTTCTGATCGCATTTCAGACATCGAAAAATAAAAATTTCGTGGAACTTTCGTTCTTTCCTCCTTGAGACACTAAAGCAAATATATAATTGAGTGCATACGTTTAACTATTGTGATTGGCCTTGCCATCTTTTTTTATTACAGGAGAAACTTAAGCTAACAAGTTTCACGAAAATAATTGGAAAGATTATCTTCAACTGGTTGCGGGGAAAGAATGAGTTTGAATTTAATGAATTCTATCATTCTATCTATTCCATCATTTTACAACTTATTCGATCAAAAACTGTACAGATTTATTTATTTACACTTGCTTGAGCTTTGTGCAAGGCTACCTTGCATAGTTTACGTATAGATCGATCATCGCCGGCGGCATAGAAACGACTTCTTTTCAAGGCAATACCATAGATTTTTTTAAGTGCGGTTTTAGTCATGGCTGATTTGCCTTTCATCAGTTGTTTTATATGGCTTCTGAGTTCTATAATTATAGGATGTTTTGATTGCTTCTCTTTAGTTACACAGGTATCTGATTTCTCGGCATTGCTCCCCTGCTGGCGTGCATCATCCGAAGTCTTTGCAATACCGCACGCTTGTTCCTTAATAGCAGTAGATCGTTGTCGCTTGCCGCTTTGGATTGTGGTTGAAGAGCTTGGTATATTGACTTGACTTTTTACATCGGTAGCGGTCTCGCTAGATCTTGCGTTTGCCGAACTGAGCTTAAGCTGTGACTTAGCCGAGAGTCCTGCTTTAAGCTGGACAAAGGTTGCCCTGTCTAACGGCACCCCTTCGTCAAAATGTTGCTTGGTAGCGCTATGTTTTACTATTTTGTGTTCAAGCTTCTCAAGAATTTCAATGCAAAATTGTCGAATTCGGGCAAGGCTTGCCAATAATGCAGAGATCCAATTTACCTTAAATATGGAAATATCAAGTTAGTGGTTATATTCCAACTGAATGATACCATTGAGTATTAAGTTTAATTCAAATACGTAGTTCGTGAAGACCAACTAAAAATACCAAAAAAGGAAGATCTGTACACGCTCTGCGATTAAGCCTCTATACCATACAACAACACCAAACTATACGAACTAAACCGCCTATAGAAAACATAAAGCACTTCAATAGAAGAAAAATGAGCAACTAACTAAAATTGATATTGTCGAGAAAGATAAAAGAAAAAACCAACCTGGTGCCCGATGCGTAGCCTTTGCAGGGCATATGCCGCTGCAATTTCAATCCGCTCGACGATCCAACGCAACAACAGCTTTACCTGAACGGGATCGTGATCCTCACATTTTGCCCCTGAGGTTCTTACAGCTTTAAGTTCAATCTTGTTACTCTTACTGGTATCAACCACACCGTCGGTAGAGCCATACAAAGGACTCAGTCGTAGCAGGCGCTTTAAACCCTTTCGAACATTCATCATATTCCAGACTTGCACTTCGGGCGGAAGCCGTTGACCAGCGCTTTTGCAGATTGACATAAATACTTTAACCTCTGGCCACAGCGGGGAGTGTGGCGACAAGAGCTCCCGCAACGACTGTCGGAGTATGACATTCGTGTATGACTCCAACTCCATCTCAAAAATGGCGAACCACACAATTGTACACAGAACCCGCTGCCTCTGTCACACTTAGAGTTAAAAATCGTCTTGATAAAAGCAGAGAACGTTCGAGATGATCCGCCTACTCGCAACGAATGCTGTTTGCGCTCACCTTTTGCACTTGGGGAGCACTACCGATCAGCATTGCTAATGAATTTCCTTTTCAACTAACGTGTAACTGCGTATAACGAAATGAATGAAAAGCCAATCACTGAGTTATCATATAGTAAAGGATTAAGACGATAAACTTACGTAAAAGCGGCAACGTATGGCAGCGCAGCAATCTAGGACACCTCGAAGTGCGAAAACTAACAGATAATGAGAACTCGTTCCGAACTCCAAAATGGCCCACAACGATGTGTGACCGTCTTTAAAACTGATGCAAAAACAACAACAAAAATATTGCCTTCGATAGTCAACGGATGGAAATCTTAGCAGTATTTGTTTATAGACCCAGGAAAGGGTCGCGAGCCGAAGGCTGTTCCGGGACACACGTAAGAAAAGAAAATCGTTTCTAAGATTTCTCGTGAGCAAGATTGGCCCGCGCCAACTAAAGGAGAACAGCCATATCTATCTCTGCGTGTGTGTATGTAAATCACGATCGTGCCCATCGAAAACTGTAAATATATTAACTGTTTTACATATAAAATATATTCACTATTATATATATATATATATATATACTACTGTTACCTATCGATCAACTAAGTACAAGATTTGTCTGTTATGGGTTATGCAGTATACCGATTTTTGTCATGTGTCTCTCAGTTATCAACAATTAGCGAGGTCGAGTGATATTGGTTAGTCATATCATTTTGACATAAAAACTCGCAGAGAATAGGTGCAAAATTCTCAAATAATTATATTATTTAATTTTTTAGTAGTTATTTGAATAGAAACGGAGTCTGCAAAGATCGACTGATTCTTTTGGTTCGATTTACATATACATGTATATATGTAGAAGAATCTGTGTGCTACGATGTTTACTGTCAATACGTTTTGAATGCACGAGTAGCGTGACGAGTTTTAATCGTCAATAGAAATGATCTTGTACAGCCATAAAAAACAGTAGCAAGCAAAGGTTAATGAAGTGGATTACTTGGGTAGATCGGATGGTGTTTTGCTGAAATAGATGAAGACTAAGTGAATTTTTAACCAACATTAACGAAGTTCTCTCACACTTAGAAGCATGCTGGCCGTCCCATCCAATATTACAAATCTGTACGGAATTCTAAGTTCAATGGGTTGACAAGGATACTTCAACAGGTCTTCAAATCGTGAGACATTTTTGCCCCCTGGTAATACTACTTCCGCTGAAATGCGAAACAGATCCAATCTTTGACTGATAAAGATTTTGTGATAAACAAAAGCATCACTTTCATTTCTTGACACACATTGTATATATGATATATGGTAGACTCAATACAATATTTTTGTATTTATTCAAATCACGTCCTCGGCATTTGGACACTGGGCCGCAATTTCTAATGCATATACCTTTCATTCAAAGGAATCATCTGACAAGCTATTTTTTATGCGCGGTATTTTACCAAAGGACGCCGTCTGCTTCATTAGGTATACCTGAACGGTCTGAATATTAAACTATTCAGAGTCACCATTCGATCGGCTAAAACTTTACTATCAATTCCACCTCAGTGTAAAGGTATAAGTCGTGCTCAGTGTTATCTCTTAACTTGTCGCATTATCCGCTCCTCTAGAGACCTTTTTATATGGTGTGGTTTGATTTATGGTAAACGTGGATGTCTGCGGAACCCGTGCGCGTAAAGATTCTATATTATATAAAATCATAGTTTACATTGGCTCTAAATGGGGACGAAAATGGCGGAGAATGATATTTTTTTGTCGCTTAATTTTTGTGGATTTTGATTTGGGCTTACTTCAGCGGAGCAGGACTAACATCTGATTTTAAGAAGTGATGCGGTCTAAGTTGTTATTAAGCATCTCTTTTGAGCATCTTGCCATGGCAATCATGAACGAAAAAATGTCAAGCAATGGTGGTTCAAAGGTGAGCGTTGGCAAACGAATATCACCATTGATCAGTGATCTGGAAGGTAAAGAATTATTATAAACGTTAAACGCCCTGCCGTTTCATAGGTCTGTTGGAGAAACCGTAGATGAATCAGGCAAAACCCACGTCGGTTTTATATCTTATCCCTATAAGAAGACTCCTTGTTGCTACATTTAAAAAGTTATATTCACGGATATATTCCTGAGGAGATAATAGCTGAGAATGTTATAATTCAAGAAAAATTGATACAAGACAATGAATGAATTTCGGGAAGAATAGAGAGTCGTGTAAATTCCTTACTCCTCTTATACACATATATATATATATATATATAATTGAATTCCCTGCAAGAGCAGTACAATTTGACGAAAACTACGTATGTTATCAGCAAAAAATATCACATTAGTGGAACAGCTATCGTTCAATTGCATCATCATGCATAGAAGTACAAGGACACGTTAGGTTCTTTGGACAAATAGTTTTATTATAGCATACGCCTGCAAATGTCGAACGTGAGCGGTTCGATAAAAAAAAAGAAGTTTATTTTTGCTCATTAATCAAGGTATGAATGGGACGCAAACTAGTTCCCCTAGAAATAGTTAGCTATCATACTTAGCCGGTATCTCTCGTGGCCACATTCGTCAAGGCCACATCGATGTATGAGTTACATCGCGAATCTGGTTAGTGGATTTCCTCCACCGTTGCTTAGCGTCGTCACTATCACTACCATTATTACTTGTACAACTTTGCTATCGGTATGATCGAAAACGATTTTCATGGTTTTCGTCATCTTCCTGTACTACAATGTAATATCACGTTCCACACCAAGTGCCGTTTTAGGTCTCGGCTGAAACCTGTCATTAACCACAATTTGTGGTGAAACTTTCCTGCGTCCTACATATAGCAGCTGTAAGCGTCTACTTCTACGGCATCTAATAAAAGGAGCCTTAGCAAAAGTCGGTTTTTATCAGTAGTCGGCGAATACCAGTCACCAACCAGCAGTCCGTAATAACAAGCGCTGCGGCAAACAAAACAACGGCAAAGCCAACGTGACTGAATCGAATCGGGCTTCTGATAGTTATCATGGCGCTTGACGCAGATAGCAAGCAAACCCGGCCGTATTTCTATTGTAATATGTGCGTTATTACTGTAATTGTGGTTTGTTGTTGTCATTGCCTTTGCTACCGCTGCTGTTACTGTTATCGGGTGTTCTAGCGGCGTCTGCCACAACGACAATCGCGCACGTGCGAAGACCTTTACTACTTTCTAAGAGCCGCAGAAGTTTCAGAGCCGATTATCGTAGTTACTTATCACAACTTACCGACCACGAGCAGCAGAACTAAGTTGCCACACGGCCATTAGGGCAGACTTTCTCGTACTAAGTTAGCGTTCGGGCGCTGAAGTTTTGGCTGTGATGTCTACAACACAAGAGTATCTAAATGGCCGGTAGCCAGTAGTAGTGCGTATAGTTCTATTGCAATTTCTGTCGCGATGTTTTTCATCTTATATTTTATGAAATGAACGAACTAATAAATTCAGTACATTTGTCGCACTTTATGTATTACTGGATATTTAGCATTTATAGCAAATAGTATTGGGTGCGGTTCATACAATTTCAGTAATAATCTACATATAAACAAATGATATTATAGAGCCAATAGTGCAGAGTAGACGATATACCTACTAATTAGTAAGCTGTAGCTCTTTGTAGTGCGTTCAGTGCCTCTGTACGGAATTGTAAATCGGACATTGAATAATAAAATTAAATTGGCCGTCCTATGGGTTTTTCAATTGCATGAAGATCATAACAGCAATGTATTGAAGGCGTAATCAAAAATCTACTCTAATCTATGTGCACTATATACCTGTACTTCCGATATATTGACTATGTGCTCATCGAATTGTCATCGGTAACTAGCTCTGCAAAGGTTCTTGAGTTTCCAAGTTTCAGTTATAACGATAGCCCTCCAGCAGGTACAATAAACACAACTAGATCGTATCCTACGACCGTTATAGCACGATTAAGTATATACAGATGTAATAGGTCGTCGAAAAAGCATTGACCGCTTTTTAAGCTAGATAGCTTCAAGGTTACAAATCCCAGATAATATTAGTCCTCCACGATCTCAGCGTCATTTGAAAGCTGCGGTTTGGCGGCGGTAGCTGTACTAAAATCGTTATTTATTCCCTTGAAAAAAAGCGAGTTAAATATTAATGTAACTTTTGCAAAAGTTTAGCAAATATCCATAAAATAATTGTGCCGCTAATATTCAAAATGCGTTATTGGAAGAAACGGCCCAAAAAACGTTTTCGTCCTCAAAGTTTCCACGTAAAAGACGCTTTTTGCAGTGCTTACCCAATTATGGAAAAAGTTGATGAATGATTATACAAAAGCAAGGTCGGCATGTGCGTAGGCATCATATCGCCAATGAACTGCACATCAAGCAATTTAAAGAAGTGGTTTCAAAAGAAGCTCGAAGTTTCACTGGCAGCACATTTAGTAAATCCTAAAGAAATGCAACGAGATTTCGTTTTTTTTTTTTCTCAAGCCCTTTATCTTTACCGCTGATTAACAGTGGATCAGATACGACAATAGTGTGCAAAAAATGTGCCGTTGGATTTAATCATCAATCAAAGCACACACTAATGCTGTGTGTCTGGTAGGATTGGAAGCGACTCGTGCGTTAAGAGTTGATGCCGTCCGGCAAAATAACTGATCAGAACCTGTACTAACATGATCATAAGAAGTCATTAAAAAAACTGACCAGAAAAGGACATACTCTCGAACCAGGGCAACGTCGCACCACGTATGCTTAGCGACCCGCCCAAAATTGGGACGCAGGTCTCGCACAGTCGTCAGACTGCAATCGATTTAGGTAGGAGTTGGCCTAGTTTGAGCGGAAAAATGCAACAGTAATCTGTCCCAATTGTTCGCCGAAAAACGATAAAAGTTCTACAGTGACGGGATGATGGTGTTATCAAGAAATTACTAGAAGGTCATTGATCAAGATGGCACACATCCAAATTAAGTTATTGCTTCAATTTTAATCAGTCAATACCTTTTCGACAAGCCAATATACTTCTTTCTGTTTCTCTAACCATCGCAATTGCCTGTAGCCTCATGGGCTGATCTAACCTCTCTTTGTTTCGTTATCACCGTTAGACATTACATCAAACTACTAGTTACCATCACGAAACGAAATGTGTTTATGCTCGGGCTCGAACTTGGAGCACAACGTGTTCCTGATAATAGCTGGCAAATACGTTTTCCATAAGCTACCACATAGACATACCCGATGTAGCTTGGCTCCCAACAACCATCAGCGTGAGTCAACTGAGCGGAGGAATGGATGAAAAGACGACAACAACGCGTACGCTATTAACAGGTTACGCCACAGGTCGGGCTAAATCCCGCATCATCCTTTTTAGGATTGTTGCCGAGGGATAGTCAAACTTCCCGCGGTTAGATACAGTGAAATGAAGTGTAAGGTGAAAAAGCAAGTCAGGATGCGAATTGTTCGTTGATCAGAGACCCCACGGCGACCGCAAGCGGTGATAAGCCGATAGCTGAATACGAAAAACGTAACGAAAATAAATTACCTTCTTTTGAGGATTATTGCTATCAGTACTATTTTAGTTTAAGACAACGATGGCGAGTGAAACTAGGCCACAAGCGATATCGCTCCGTCAATGTTATTGTTGCTACAGGATCTCATGCCATATTACACCCCATAATAATTATCATCGTTATTTTAGTCTAGCGCTTGGACTTATCGTTGCATCATACAGAGCCGCTAGTAACAACAACAAAAGTGAGTACAGCTACACATATTGTAATAGTGTTAAAATTGTTTCAATAAGCAAATCTTACAGCATTTTCTCAATCAGTCAATTCAAATAGGGAAGTAGAGGCTAGTCTGTTTCCATACGCGACATTTTATTCGGAATTGGAAAGAAAATAAACTGCACAATGTCTTGTTACTATTGTATTAAAAATTAGTCATTCGCGATACGTATGTTGTATTTTTCTTTGTCCAGAGATACTACCTGAGAAGATTCAAATATTTTTTAGGCAACAAAGTCGTACGCTGGCAGAGACACAGGAAGTTTAACTGGTTCAAACTACGATTCAGGCAACATATACCAGCCAACGGAGTACTACATAAACAAATGCAAAAATGCTATCTACTAGTGACAGAGAGGCCGCTACCTTTAACCTGTAATAGAGTATTTCTGTGGTAAACGAAAACTTCCAAAACGGTATGCAAGTTATGCGAGCAGGGTAATACATGTCCTACCCTACTGATGTAGTTTTTCGACTCTCGAAACACATTTTACTCTACGAATAGATTTTACTCTTGTAGCTCGCACTATTAGCGTCCACTCTAAGTGTTCTAGTACGTTTTTAGAAACGAACAGTTCTCTAACAAAGGGCATACGCAGATCACTAATAGCTATTCGATTTCAGCTTTGGTCGAATTTTATGAAAGTTAACGGGGGTAAATGATGAAGTTGCCTAGCGCATCAGAATAATAACCTGTGTACATTGATAATTTCTTACAGACACATCTTACAGGCCCATACAATATAAAATAGGTCTGTTGTTATTGAACCTGCGTAATCGGCAATGCTTACACAAAGGAATATTTTAACGTATGTCGATAGTGGCTTATGTGATTATTTTCAGTCATAACGTGTGTGTGTGTGTGTGTTATGAAAGCAAGTCTTGCTGCAACAAATTGTAGCAGCACAGAGGTCTTCAATTTAGATTTGAATAGGGTATCGATAAGAGCAGCTAATCTCATTGTGTAATAACCTAGATATCCAATCAAATAATACGCGACAGCCGATTCTTCTATACAAGTTCTATACTAACTAGTACGGGTCAGGGAAGTCAATCGCTACTATGCAGCAAAAATAGCAAGCTAACAACATTTCGCAGGTTATTTAGTAACGAAGGAAATCAACCCGTTAACTACAGATGTCTACTTCATTGTGAGCTTTCCGTTGTATTGCACTTTTATGCTATGAGCTCATATTCTTCGTTTCTGTAACTTAATTCTATATTATTTCTGTTGAATCAGCGACATGTCTAACGTTATAATTAACATCAGTTCCACGGCTCGTATCGTTTGCCAGTCAACTTTTGGCCTATGATTAAATCTTTTTAAACTCTACATAAAAGACTATGTGACGTAGCCCAACAAACTTATGTTGCTCTATGATGTGTTAGCTCGAATGAATTTTCCCGTTTCTACGTTTATTTCTAAATCTTTTCACAGAACTACACACCGTTGATGAATATCTACCATGCACATTTCACTACCGCCTTTCTCATCCTAACTGTTTCATGTTTTCCAAGATGCGCCATTTATATTTAAATTCCATTTGCTTGAATATGTGTACGCAGTTACTTCTAAAGTTCATAATGTAGCACACTAACGCTTGTATCGCGTAAAACGTGTCGCACAATCACGAAGACGTGATTCCTCTCCATGACCAGGCTATTCCATATACTAAGACGCATCTAGGACTTCAACTTAATATCTTTGAGTCTCTTGCCTCGATTCAGATACGCTGTTGTGTAGTTTCCAAAAGAAAATGTCAAAGGCAATCCTTCCAACGCATTGATTACAATTAAATTTCTAGGTCTTGACGCCTGCGTCGATTAAGCGCAGTTTCTCTTCCGATTGCTTCATTGATAAGTGAAAGTGTTCTAGTGCCGTTAGAAGGCTTCTTTAAAAGTTAAAACAGACTTCCCAGGCAGCAAGTGACATTCTCAAACTGATAATTGCTAAATGTTTTTGTCCGTTCTGTGTGAGATTAGGATTGTTATTCGCGTATGTACATGCAAGCCATTATACACATTAGTTGCTATTTTATGGTTGTTCAATGTTGGATTACGGTGTTCCCGTACATCACAATAGCGAAATTCAGGACATAGCTTCTTAATATACATTCACTAAATGTTTCTAAATGTAAAATATCTGTTTCTTTTGAAAAAAAAAGTGCCGTAGTCGCAGACGAGTATTGAGATTTGGCAAACTGAACTATGCACATACATAATGATCAATAGACGAAAAATGAAACAGCAGACTCAGTGAGTGACACGTCATAAATCTATTAAAATGTTCCTTTTTACAAAATAATTCTATAATATTAAGAAAATATTTATGTGATTGTCACGACATTGACTGAGCGCCGTACGCTAAAGACACACACAGATATATATATATAGTATCTCCGTTACCCGTAGACGTGCCGGACGTCTTCACAACGTCATGTTTCACTCTTGTTGTTGCTAGTTCTATTACTGCCGCTGCTGCAATTGATTTCCTTATAGTTGAGTGCTTTTGTTGGCGAACTTGTCGAGTTTAAGCCGTTTGTTTTCATGTTTTACAAAACAGTAAAACGCTATGGCGGCCCATATTCCGACGACGATGACCATGATGAGAATGCCAAGAAGGGCAAGGCGCGCCTCGAACGATTCGAAGTCGATTGGCTGACAAAGCGGGAGATGCCAGAAATCACGACCGGTAACGGGTCAGAAATGAAACGAGAAATGAAAACGCTTATGTTCATTATCACCTTAATTAGCTATAGATGGAAAGTTATTAGACGGTATCTACCCACTACTGTGAGTCCAAGTCTTGGTATTATAATTATCAAAGTAAATATTCTACCGATGCCACACATGGACATTCGACAACCCATAGATCCTATTAATCCATCATGTTGATGCATGAAATTTATATTGGTTTCGAGCGATTGGCAAAAAGTTTTATTGTAACGGAGTACACCATAGATGTAGCTGTAGTGTTTTTGCTATGAGGTCCTCGTTTATATGCAATCGACCCGTCTTGCTCTCATACTGCTGCCGTGACATGTCCGTTTAGAGGCTCGCAGTATCCCCAGCAAGTGGCACACGATAGATAAGAAGCAGTTATACTGCCATTACGCACGTTTTATTCACATTTCTTTTTGCACTACTTTTCTCCAGGGTAGGTAAAATCGGTTGTACTGAACCTTCCTTTGGGCAGACTAATGTAACGCTATCGGGAAGACCAGGCTAAAGGAGCACGATAGGTTGATGCCTATTATTGATTTAGCTGTTCTTTGCGTTGCTTCCCGCATTATACGCTAGCCATCTACGGATGTTTGTTTTAGCACATCTATTCCTCTTTGCGCCCAAATTCGACAATACTGTTCCGTAATTTCTCCTTCAGAGGTCTACGCGACGTGAAAATTCAATCTCCATCGTCTAATTAGACCCCTAAATTCAAAATAGGGTCGTAGTTTTCTACTTAGATACAGCAAAATTCTCGTACTTGTTGCAGTTGCTTTATGACAAGGCATAACGATATTTACGATGATCCTCTGGACTTTGACCGTCCATTCGAGTCAAGCCATTTCAAAAAGCTATGTCTACTAGCGGTGGCCAGCCAAATATGTTCTCTCATTATGCACACCTCTTAGATGTACAGAAAAATATACTTTTATGTGAAGTATCGTTAAACTGCCGTTCTTCAATCAATCAGCTCACTTGCGGACATATCTAATCTTCGGGGCAATCCTCCAATTTACTTAATTAATAACGTTCAAACGTCTTGGACACTTCCTAGCTCATGAAGGATCACCGTCGATCACCAATTGCAGAAAAGCATTCGGTTCACTTCAACAACTCCAGGTTGTTCACTTATCGATAAATAAGGACTTTTTTATTCGGCCAAAGGCTTGCTTTTACAATCGCTAGCTTAACCCATACGTTTACAAAGGTTGCCGTCCTTCATATTTTTGTAAAAGATCTAGATTTTTTTTTTAATATATACCTTAATTAAACAATTAGTAATATTAAATAGTAATAAAAATGATAATTACAATAGTATTTTCTTTCGTCACTACCGTAAATACGACAATACTCTGCTAGGATGCTATTATGCATATCCAGATAATGAGTAGCATATCATTTGGTATAGACGCATAATTTTGCCATTAGGCTTTCTATCTAGCCTAATCTATTTAACAGTGGAATATTTACTGCATACTGCCATCTCGTATTTGTATGTTGTGTAACGTTCTCCGAGTTTCGCTTCCTCTCAATCGAGTTCTCATACCTGAGTATGCGTAATATGCACGCAATGGGTTCCCAAGGGAGTCGTTGCGTGCCTAGAGAGAAACATATCTTATTCACGTTTGAGCTTCTCTATGTACATTTTAGCCATTTACTGCAGCAAACAAATAGGCATAAAAGATACGCTGTGCTGTTACTTCCATATCATTGTATATACCATACGTGGTCGCAAAAAAACAAGGCGTAAATTGATATGCATCGTTAGGACCAGGGGAAACGTGTAGAATTGGCTGTTAAAATGCGTGCGAAGTTCAGGTACGCAGTTCAGCGGTGCTTCAATTAACCTCTTATACCTTTGAAAATAAATTATGGTTCGTTTCGCACCAAATCCTCCACCATCTATATCACAAACCTAGTATCGTTACGGAGTCCGCCAATAGCATATGTGACCCTACAATCTTCACGGTTTTAATAATTTACATACGATAGTATAGTCAGCTATGAAATCTCTTTATGTAATGTTATTACCTAGAATATCTGCCCTTAGCTTTTAAGAGACCTTAATGTCTCGTTCGGTTTCGACTATTTGCACGGGCACGCGGCCGGTAACTGTTCAACTTGTAACTCCGGTTGTTGTTGTTGTTGATGATGATTTGAAGGAACAGTAACGTTCGTAAATATAGCCACATAATCCATAGGCGTCAACGAAGGTTATTTCAATTCAAAACTCTGTTCCAGCCTAAATGCCTTATTGAAACACCCAAAGCTTTTTAAGGCATGATGTGAGAATCGCTGAATGGAATGTCAGCGCGAGTAGTATAATTGATATTACTTGGACAATACCGTCATAGTAATAGTAGTGATAGGAACTGTAGCAAGTAGTGAGGACACGCAGAGTTCATGTTGCAATCAATTCGGGTAAATTCCGCCCTCGGCCTGCATGCAGGGGACGAAAGCTGTTCTTAGATGAACTATATTTGTACTAAGGTACAAGTAAGCAGCCTAGGCACCAAGAACATGGATTGTATATCGAGATTCTAAAAACTATAGATAGAACCATGTAGTAATTCCATTCGGGTAAACATTTTCTGCCGGTCAATCGTAGATTACGGCGTCTATCTGCCGAAGATATTAGCTATGATATACATTGTAACTAGGAATTCCCTATACTTGATGGATTTTCAACAAAACGGTATCATAATCAGTGGCAAACTTCTGAGCCGCTGCTTCAAATGGCAATGTCGTATATGAAAGACGTTATTATTGTTATTTGAATTTCAAATCAGCGTCAGTTTCTCGATAAACAAACGAGATAAAACATGTGTCGTCTGTGTGATAAAAAAATATGTGGCTGTTAATACTACCGACTACCTAAACACAGAAATTTACAAGCGCCCCGAACAAAGCAGACACTTTTCATATATGTACATTGTAGAATAGAGACTATGTTGTGTTCTTTCTAGCGTAAAACATTCACGTATATAAGGGTAAACAGTGTGTTTCCATTTGTCATTTTAGTATAAATATCATCATGCACATATACTTCCCATAGCGTGTGCTTTTATGAATAGATCTGCCAATTTTTATGGAATTTGCCTAACTCCGCTGAAGATACTGTTCAGATCGTTTTTGCGGCATCTAAAGCTTGAGTGCCTTAGGTTGTGGTTCCGCAGGTCCTCTCAAAGCTCAAGTACTAGTATTAGCGAATGCAGACCGCTTCCCTCTTACTTGAATAGATGGGGCGTTCTTGCCAGGAGTTTTCTGTGCAGTCGATTTGATGGATGATTTAAAAAAATAGCGACTGATGGATTTCTATTAACGAGAGTAGAGAAGACTTTGACGGCGCTTAATGCGAAGTACACGTGCTACACTAAATCAGAGTATGTTACTGGTTGCATAAATAATCACTATATGGCTACAGATCATCTCCTTGGAGTTTTCCTGAATTTTCACGCGCCATTGGAAGTAGGCGATTTTGCGCCAATACGCTCAAGACAATGACGTTCTGATTCTCTAATTGTCGCTGCTTCGAAATTCGCGGATAGGCTGTCCATACGTTTTTCAGTAGCCCGAATGGAAATTTTGTAGAAATGCATGGACGCATTTTTCGAAATTATCTTGAAAGATCTATGATGATGAACCGCAATTAGAATATTGAAATACGTATGTTTAGATTTTTTTTTATACAAGAACGCTGTCTACTCCGTTCTCCATTTATATATTCAGAATATATATATATCCAGAATGTATATATATTAGTCATTCTTGAAATCATCCTACTAAATATTGTTTCTTGCTTGAGATATTTGAGCCTCTACGTTTCTTCACTCGCTACGCTTAAGCCTGTCAACATGTCAATTGTTTGATATGAATAATCCAAACGGTGTATCTACAATTAACTATGATGGGAGTAAGCAAATGGCGAATTCGTTAGCTGATAATCTTATCACACGATAGAACCCTTTCGAATATGTAAATGTCCATTATATGAATTAATATCACGTCCTCACAGTTCATCCATAGACATGTGGATCCGCGCTCTTTTGTGAAGTAATACCCACACGATCATTGAATGCTGCTTAAGCTACCGAACTGCCCAAAGACAAAACTGACTACTAACGATTAATTGAATTACCACAGCATCCATTAACTTCGGGTAATATGTCCCATGGCTAGGCCAAATGACCCCCAAAATATAATAATCAAGTTAAGGTACTAAGACCATGGTGTAAGTGGCAGTGTGTAGAATCAATGCTCATTCCAGGAGGCCCATCTTGTTAAACTAAACATCTTCCTGAGCTACGTTCAACCCGAACGAGGCTACCACCCTGTTCCCACCCGTTCGCAGACCCAGCGTCAACGCTTAAGCGCCATTTCAATGGGCATAGTTTGCTAGTCGTTGAAACTGTATGAAGGGTACGGGAAAGCGATGGCTTCAAATTCTGCATTTGCGCATTTACGTTATCTGCAGACGAGGGATTTACAACCGAAAATCAGCATCACCATCATGGTCGTCATCATCATTTTAATTTTGTTATTATAAGCATTAACATTACTCTGTTACAGTTAAGCCATGCAGATACGGTCAAGGCTACGCCATATCGTTGCAGACATTGGCAATTTTCGCTGATAGGTATATACAGCAGTCATGATCAGTGCTGATGATGCCAGCAAATATTAACAGCATCGAAGTCGTGCTATTGCTCTTATTGTGAAGGTCCGTCTAGGTGCAGGGCGCGCACAACGGGCTGGATATGTGCGCCCTTCGTCGCTGGCTTACTGCTTCTGCCGCTTAATGGACCATGCCATTTCTTCTTCACATACACAAAACTGTCCTTCGCTATAATGCAAGCGTATGTAATGCCAGTGCGAGGACATAATACGACATGTCCTTCGATAGTTCTTATCGCTTATCATTGCTTTACTACCATCTCATAATGGTCTTTTTTCTCTCATAATGATGGCGCTATTGACGTTTGCCTTTCGATAAAACTGTTGTTTCTGTTTCAGTTAATCGTAACTACATCGAACAAAGCGTAACCGTGTATGTATATCGAATTGGTTGAAGATGATTTTTCCAATGCATACATGTAGTTAGGTGTCGAAAAAAAAGTAAAAATACTGGTGATTTGTTGTTTTTTTGACGCTTACGCCGTTTTTGGATGAAATATTGTTATCGGTACCCACGCTGGGCGGGAATATCTATTTTGCAGTTGCAGTCATTCGCTGAGTTCAACGATGTTTGGCCGAACCATTTTTTCAAAAGTCAAATATTGTTGACCCTTCCTCTTTGCTAGACAAGAACAATCTGCACTGAGTTCAAAGGGCTGTTTCTCAGAACTTTCTATTTTGGCTTGCCCACTTAAAGGTGTTTACGAATAAATCGTTGTTACAAGTAATCGCAGTCGAAGTGCCGAAGCAGATGACCATGCGAACTTCAAGGTGGCTTCACTATAAATGGTCGTGGTACCTTTTACTGCTTTACTTCTTTTTAATTTTAGCAAAGATACATTGATTCCACAAAGCTACCGCCAGGTAGCGAATATACGATAAATAGGAGATCTCGAAAGCCGGACCTGCTGATTCTGACGCAAGCTTTTGTCTGCGCAGGTTCTCCACGCGCACTAACACTAAATATATGCGACCTAGAACACGTCGTTGAACATCTCAGCCTGGTTAGCATTAAAATGTATGTGCATTATCAAAGTGAATTTGACTAAAAAAAGCTAGGCTGCATACCAATGCATATCGCTTTCTTATAGGAGCTCACATTAGTACCGCCAACATCTGTCGAGCTATTGACTTTGTTCGATCCGCTTTAATGATACGTCTATATAGAGCTCAAGAGTTGGTTTTAGCGGGAAATTCAAATTCAGGTCAGACGAGGATTTGACCATTATTTATTCGTGAAGAAACATGGAAAGAGAATCTGTTAAGTACAGACTTTTGCAAACATTATACCTTTGAAACTTTGATCTATCCCAATTATCGCTAATTTATAATTTTGCAACCCAAAAGTCTACATCGTTATTGTTCGCAACGACTGTAATATTTATAACGACAGTCGTGGACACGTCGTATAGCATTATTTTCAAATGGGCTTTTCTGATAAGAATTACGTTCCTAGGGCTTTGTAAGCGCCCCGTAAATAGGAAGCGGTAAGAAGAACATAACAGACGATCCTAAAATACGCTTAAGTGCATGTACTATGAAAAATTAATTGAAGGGAACGATAACGAAAAAACAGGTTTTGTTTTATTTCAAGCTTTTTCCGGACAATACGAAATCTGCTAAATTAACCGGATAATTGCTTTTACTATTTCCTAGCAAACTAAGAATAGTCTGGGAGGATCAGAGCTAAGAGGCGCATTTACATTTGTTATTCGAATGCTTGCCACGGAAGAATAATTGTTACGATTGCAAACAATGTTTTGGAAAAAAAAACAAACATGTTGCAGATACTTTTTCAGCTCTCTTAAGCAAACGTTTTTTTCCGGCATTTCGCTAACAAACGCATTACCACTTACCACCATTACTTTAGACTTCGCTTCATCATGCTACTAGATCTTCCTATCATATCATAACTGAACAGAGCGGGCGCAGCGGTCGTGTGGCAATACATTACATTCATTAGTTAAGATTGCACCGTACGTGCAGTATGAAGGTAGACCTTGTACGCTTGTGCACATTAAGGTCTTTGGCCGTCGGCTAATTATTACCGGCATCATCTACGCCGTTCTGTCGATATTTGTTCCAAATAATACTCGAAGGTTTCCACAGAAATATGTCCGGGGAGTCCTTCTGCTTAAATTTATTCAGCTAGAAAATAGTTACAAAAACGTATCAATATGTGAACATTATTATCACCTTCGACACGCCAGGGGTCCCGCATATACATTCTAGACATGGATGCATGTAGGTTGTTCATTTATGCTAAGAAGGTCCGTCCGGCCGAATGATCATCTACTTCAGACGCCTGTTGAATAATGGTAACGATAGCATTTTCAGTCAGAGCCTTCACTTACCGGATGGTTTTGTTGTGCTTCACGATGCATAATGACAGAATCGGTGCTCAAGGGAAAAAGTCACTTAAATTTGAGTTCACAACGACAACTAAATGCTTTATCAAGCCGGCTATTCTGTCGAGCGATCTGAGCTGATAACGGACAGCATAACCTATATAAACGGTACTGTCCATGCGCCACGGCGAGCCATGCTGTTCACAGTATCCTGTTGTATTATAAACGCGATGTGTGTTGCCGTCGACGGAAGACGCTGAAGTCGAAGTCTTCTGCTGCGCTCGAGGTTCACAGTCAGCAGGAGTTTAAAGTCAACGATACGATTCACTTCAATCAGTAACCTGCAATCACTGGACAAATTTAGAGCGACGTTACTGCAAAATAGAGAAAATAGCAAAACACAGTGAACTATTGCAGGCAGACGTGCCAGTTCTCGTTATCTCAGAAAAAATCAGTTGTCACAAATGTTGTTAATTCGTTTGTGCTGTCTACGATCTGGAGAAAACAGCTCTGGCGGAAGGCAATGGAACTATATTGAACGCGTTCTATGTTTGCCTATCGGTGTACACGCATATGACAAACACAAGGCCCTCTCTGGATGCACTATCGTACGAGTGCTGTTGAAGCTTACCAACATCCTTACCTAGATAGCAAAACACTTGAAATCATCCCATATGGTTGACTAGTTAAAGTTCATTGGTCGCCGAACTAACAGTTTGTGGCCCTTTTACATTGTCATTTAGAACAGTCATCTCAACGATTCTTCAACAGAGCATTGTCTGCCATTGTGAAAACGTTATTGCTTCACTTCTGCGCACTGAAGGTGTTCGCCTTCAGTTCTGTACAAACAATTCTGTATATTGTGTTCAGTTCCACTTGAAAAACAAGCATACATTTGAGTGTTTAAGCAAAGCGTCATGAGATACATAAACCAGAAATCTGGCACTATTTTCTAAAGAAAAACACTCAATGGCCATGAAAGCCGAACAAAACATGTAAGGATATTCGCACTAGGATTATACAATACTATTTGCTTTTCATATTTGCCCTAGTAACGCGATGCTTGGATCTCACCGGCGGATAATGTACAAGTGTTCAAAGTGGCCATCTGAGCTGCAAGACTAATCTACCGCTAAAAAGAGACAAAATCTAGCCAATCAGTGTAATTATTAAGGCTATGTTGATTATACTATTTACTATCCTTTTCTAGATTGAAGGATAACACTGGCTTCTGCTAGATATATAGCCATGTTAGTGTCGTTGTATCGTCAACATACGACACGTCATGCCTTTCTTTACCAACCTATCCAGCTGTCTAGCTGTTCTTGCCAAAGGAACTCGATGCGATGCAGGATGCATAGTGACTGCAATCTACATAGCTAGATATCTATTGAAAAGCATCGTATACGAGAACTGTCGGCGTACGGTATAGATTGGCCTAAGGTTTTAACTGCTACTTCTATAGGTCAAGATAGGACGTAGTTGACGCTACTGCTGTGACCATTTCTATTTCGAGTATATGTTTTATGTCATTGGTACCATGCATGCTAATATTGGTCTTGCTGGACATCGCTTTATTATTACATAGATCAGCCAATAGACCAGGTAGATGTACGGAATCGTCTGTCACGACTTGTAGCCTGGTCGGAAAGGGCACAGCTACTACTGTATAGCTCTAGTCACTAATTACATCACGCAACGTCGGCCTGAATACGCGAAGGATATTGCCAAAAAACGCGGAAAGCCAATCGTACCTATACGTTTGCAAGAAGCAGTTGTTTCGCTTACGCTTGCGAACTCTTCTCTACCTATCGCGATGTATCCAGCATAATTCCAGCGTAACCGAGGCCCAAAAGCGGCTCCGTTGGTTGGCTTTTCAAATTAAACGATACGAAACCATTCGCGTAACAATGGGCCGATTTAAATGATGTGACAGTAGACGTTGCTACATATACCGACGCCGCGGAAAATTGCTGCTATTGTATTTATTACTACACACTAGGGCACTGGTAACACTAGGGCAATGTAGCTATTATAGTGAAACGTAATAGCGTGCACTACCGTCGCCGTCAACGCTTTAATCCATTCGCGTAACAGAGGAACGCTGAATCACTTCACTAAAGCCATCGTACATCAGCATAAGTCTATAAAAAGGAACGTAAACGTTTTACGGAAACTATTCAAAACTTTGACTGCGGACTGCAAAAATGAATTGTGGGGGATCGCTGTATATCAAGCTAGCCTAATATCGTAAAGTTACCTTAACTGAACGTTTTTACCGTAGCGAGACTTGCAAAGCCACAACGAGCAATGCGCGATCTACCAATGCCGATACGTATAAAAAATCCATTCATTTAAAAAGCTTTTTGTGCGTGAAATCTGTAACGGATTTTTGTTTGTGTCGTCGCGCACTTCTAACGTTTAACAAATACGAAATGTGGATGATTCATACTCGCTCTAACGTTAAAGGTATAAGAACTACACAATATGTAAAAAACCAATAGTTCGATATTTACTTTTCTCTATTCGATCACATGTTATCCTACCCTTCTGTCATATTTTTGTGTCTTTGGGTTTATTTAACTTAAAGCAATAGACGAAATTAATTGTTCAAGGATCATTAGACAGAATGCTGACGCCAGTTAGAAGACTGGTAAGAGAAAATAACCAATTTAGCTACTCGAACGCTTAACGTCACCGGCATGGCACGATTGGAAAGAGTGACAGGTGTACCCCTTTAAAAATATGAATACATTTTAATAATTAGCATTTAATAATAATTGGCATA
>NW_019211458.1:24583538-24729953 GCF_002443255.2 Varroa destructor | reverse complement strand
TAAAATAAAAAATGGAAATATGCTGATTTTATTGCGCAGTAAGCGTTTATTCTGATTTTATGTATTCCCGCACTATTCATCATTCCACGCTAAACTGGAACAATTGATAACAGCTTTTTTTGGTATAGTCCAAAAACGAATATGTATGATAAACGAAAAAGAAAGACATCGTCGTCCGATATAATTGACACGAAAGGGTTGTTAACACTAAAAAAGCAGAGATGTGACGCGCAGGAACTTGTGCAGTTAAAGTACCCAAGGTAACAAACGGCAAACTTTTACAGCAGGAATTTCAGATAACACTAACAGTTTATGAAATTCACAACTTCCTCTGTTGGCCTTTAGGTTAACTTTAGTGGGCAATGAATTTATCGTTATAATGGTGCTTCCCTGAGAGAGAGAAGAGTGAACTTCTTTGCTCTCCCGTCTTCTTTGTGATTTATAATCATCATCCTTCTTACCATTTTACCAACACAGAGTGAAACCTTTATGTGCAAGCGGATACTCTGGTACAGCCAAAATGTAGCTATTCCACTAGAAGTCGCTGGTGATTAATGTAAAAGATAGCGGAAAAATGAGCTTGCTTTGCTTGTGACTGTCGGACAGATATCAACCCCCCGCCATGGTAATCGAGAGACTGGCGGTGCCATCCGTCAGGAAAAAAGGCGAGCTTATATTACCTAGGGTTATCGGTTGTACGGTTCTGCAAACGGGGCTCTCTGAATAAACCTTTTTCTCTCATTCATTGCCCACTAATTTAGTCTTGCTAACCGTTTAATTGATCGTAGTTATGATCGTAGTAGAACAAGATTTTACACCGAATTAATTTTCTATGAAACATTCTATTTAGGCGTTAGTGAAAATGATGAGCGTTAAGATAAAACACATAGATTTTGTCTCCGCTCACTCTACCGGTTGCATCTGCCATCGACAACAGTCGTTACGTCTTAATTTGACGGGATAAGATCTCTTCACGAGCTGAAGTGAAATAGAAAGAAACAATTTAATTATCTCGATGTGATTTTGAGCTGACTCTCACCGATCCTCATACGTGCAGACGTATCGTTAAAATTGTATTTAGAATAAAAATAAACATACGGCCAGTATATATATAGTGTGTTGTGTATCCGTTCACTGAAGTCAGTAATTTCTGGATTTGAATCTTGAAGTGGACATTAGTGTTTCCTGCTAAAACTATCTAGGGCAATGCGAGTGGAAGCAAAGGCAAGGTCGATGCTAGAGAACAACAAGTATTTCTTTATTGTAAAAAGTATGTACCGAACACTAAGACCGCGCTGCCTTCTGCCCTTGTCGAAAAGGGGCAGCCGAGTTCTCATTCATTCTAGAATCATGCCTCTCCGGATACAATCGGTTATTTTTGACCTCGCAAGTCGGGTCAGGGGTCTTCTGTCATGAGGAACCACGCTACCTTGAAGACCCTATTTAATACAGAAGCGGCGACTTCGTGGATTGGCTCGATGAGAAGCTTGGCCGTCCAAACCATAGCTTCACCACAATGTAGTGGATTTAGACACGTCATTGAATAGGGGACTTCTAGCGAGAGTGCTCTATCATCAGCTGTTTAGTTCTACTGTAAAACAAGCCGAAATGGAGGGTTACAGCCCCTGCAAACGCCTAGTACAGCATGTATACGTAGCGTACAGATGCTAGTAAAATAATAGTGATTGCTATAATGTTACCAGTAAAATATCAATTAAAAGAAAGACACGACGGTTGTTAAAGCGGTCAAAGCGAAACTTGCATACTGAAGCAGCAAGAATCACGACGAGTGAAGATTCGAAGAACATACGATAATATGAATTTGGCTATCAGGTTGCCTTACTTTCAACGTCGATGCAACGGATACCAACGTGAATAGAAAAATATAGCGCTTCGTTCGTAATCTGGAGCGCGAGGTAAACACAATCACACATTTAACTCAACAACTTCTAAATAATGATGCTGTCTAAAAGATTTCTTTGTTGGCCTGCGGCATTGCGGACAGGGTCACGCGAGGAGTGGCTGCAAGGTATAGCAATAAAATAAGATACCGTGGTTAGCACAAAACAAGGGTACCTTTGTAACTCTGTATCTGTGAAATATTGTTTAAATAAAAACAGCCCCAACGAACGTTTTGAAGCCAGTAACAGAAACATAAACCAACCTCTATTAGTCGTCGGCGCCGCAATAGTGCGGTTCGTCCACGCTTATTTAGCCATCGGCAATCATGCAGTGAGTGTTTTTCGCACTGGATTCAAATGCCCGCTAAACATGGAAAGCCTTCACAAGTGTGGCAGCAGGTACTATCGCCATTTTCTGGCAATCACATGGCGCTGGATTAGCCTCGAAAAATAACTATCTGAGTAGTTTCTGCTGTTCGACATCTATTTCACATGCTGAAGTGTCTTTCCTTTAAATAGCAACGATGTACTGCGAGGTTTCTTAGCTGATTTAGCGGGTCGTTATGTTGTATTCGTTCTGTGTTTTTTTTGTTAGTAATTTTTTTTTTATCAATCCATTACGAGTCTAAGTCTGTTTGGATCACGGTTAGGAAATTAGGAAATGTATTACTTTGGCTCGGCTGGACATCATTTTTGTATAATGTAAACAATTTGTAGTTTTGCTTAGAAATGGAACAAAGTTCCCTTGATGCTGTGTCGAGAACGCAAGCTAGAGGATTCTATTTTTCGATATAATAATACGGACACAATTCACAGACGTTCATTAATGGGCAACTAGTCATCGTTGTGATCAAAAATGACGCTTCATAATTGAAAAAATACACATTTTGACATTCTCTAATAAAGAGGTATCTTTAAAAGATCATAAAATCTATTGCCAAACTAGTACGAAGGAGTTAAACATCACAAGACGCCGTGACTTTTCTATCTATGGGTTGCGGAATGGGTCGACTTCAAAGAGCACCTTCAAATGTTTGTGTTACAAGCGACGTGCCAAGTAATAGATTGTACGTGTTAATGTAACCTATTAGAAAAGACGAGCCTCGTTCAACCTTGCATGACCCAAAAAGGGGATATTGTAAATTTCAAAAAAGCAACAAGCTGAAAGGCTTAAAAAAGGCGGAGACCTCATTGAATATTCTTCAGTATTATATATGAATTCTCTACTAATAATGGGAGATTAACTATATCTAGAGCTTTTTTGGTAGAATTTAAGAAATTATTTTAACAGCTTCGACTTGTTAGTAAGCATCCCGCTTAGTCTTTACCGAAGCAATAGATGGGTCCAGAATATCTTAGGATTTTTGGAAATAGTTTGATAGTATATCCTTGTTGCTGTTGCACGGAGAGCATTGATGCACGTATGAAACGGGCCGACTGTAATAAGAAATCTCGTAGCCAACAAGCATGCTTACATAGGGGAAAATAAAACGAACAGGTCATGGAAAGCCCACGTAATGATGAGAACGCGTGCTACTATTTACGAGAAGTCACATTAACACGGAACATGGAATTGAATGTATCAAGCGGATAATGGAAATCAATACTTCGGCCGTGCCAATGGTTTCAAATATACTTCGAAAAATCTACAAACGCTGAAAGGCAGTGGTGCACCACAGATCACCGTCGGGTAATTTCATTGACATCTATGTAAACTTTTGAGTGGAGATCAGCACTTGAAAATTGTCGAGCAGCTGATACTCTACCTAGAATAAACAAGATTGTCAATAGTTAGGTTGACCTCTCGCAAGCACGTGGGCAGCAAGTAGTGCTGGAAATAGATCGAGAAGTCCCGGCTATACCCCTATGGTACTCGTACGAAAATACCGAATATTATATTAAGTTATTTAATTACGCAGCATTTTAATGGTACATGAAACATTGATACTCGTTTTCCTTTAGACGACTTCTAGTCAAAGGAAATAAATTTACGCAAATTACATATCACTGACCTTTCCTTTAGCACTTGCCCTGACGCTGCACGTACCGTTTTAATGTAAACCGTTTAAGCTGTGAAGTCATGTAGTGATACATCATGGTTATGGTCAGGTTATGGTCAACTTTGAAATTACGCCATTTCTATGTTACTCTATGCAGTAGCATGGCTCGTCTAATTCAACGCGTTTACTATCAGCTCGCATTAAATGCACAACCGCATTGTAGAACGCGACGCCTGATGTTGTCATGAGTTCCGATACTTCAGTAACTTCGCGAACCCTACCGAAGACTCCTGTGTACAGCAAGGCTGACGTTGGTGTAGACACGACGCAAAAGGCGAATACAGTTTAATGAAAATGGCTTTCCTTACTTTGAAACGTAGGAGTTGCTATTTTCTATCGCTGATTCTTGTTTATCAGGGAGGAAGCATATTTTCGAAATTGTTCAAGCGTCAGGGACATGTATAATAATACAATTATTTACCTAAACTTCAGTATTATTCGTACAAGCTTATGGAAGCGCGTTAAACGACATCTAGATCCCAATTTAAGTTGCAGAAAAGCTTACGTGCCTTAGAGCCTTCAAGGGAAGCGAGCTGGTGAAGATGTTGTGTTTCTTCCCATATAGGAAGACAAGGCTTGAAGGCTAACAATCAGCTGGGTTGCTAAAAGCCAACGATAACAATACCTATCACGATATCTACATCGTGTGTACATTCAGTACTAGAATAATTCTAGTCTGAACAGTATCACCCTAAATACTTTCATGGCTTATAGCGAAGTTCTATCGCTATGCGATCGTATCTTTGTGTAACTTTCCCATTGCTAACACACTTGTAGGCAATAATAATAATAATCAATATGCATTTCAAAGAGAAAAAATGTCGTTCTGTGACTACAGTTAAGGCCTTCGATGGAGTCAACCATAACCTGTTACTTACCAACTTTCGCTAATTAACTTCCCTACATAAAGCTAGGTAGGGAGCTTTTTGATACGCAGGACAGTTTAGTAGACATCGCAATGACGCCTTCTTTCCAACATCCCGCAAAGGTTTTGGCCCATCTGTATTCTCGGTGTGTATCATGAGAACTGTTCCATAAGGCATAGGATACAAACTTTGACGATCTGAGACATGCGGTCATGTAAATGCACCTGGAGACAACATACGTCATCAACGGAAAATCAAAATCGAGCATGTGTAGAAAATGTAGTACTTCTCAATATAGTCTATTCCAGTAAAAATATCGTTAAATCTCACACGTTTTATCCACTTCACTCGTTTAAGCCGAGCGTGATTTCGAAATAGTCTTCCACTTAACTTACAACTGTAATGTAAGTAAAAGCTACAATTACTTACATCACAAATACAACTATCTAAGTTTCCTTATTGGATATAGAATGAAAAATACAGAATTTTATCCTGCCACTTCTCTATGTATCGAGTTTTACATTCGGTATCGCTATTAGATATCCCATCAGAGAGACGGCTGGCTAGATGTATATTACCACATACAAAAAACTCGTTTCGCTTTACTGTTGTTATTCAAATGCGTCAGCTTCTGCTAAAAAAGTTCAACAGGGATTTTCGAGCAGAACTAGACAGCGCCGTGGCAACATTAGATTTGGAAAAAAAAATACACAAACAAGCGGTTAGATGTTTTCTAGAAGGTGGAACGGGTAAAGCGCGACAGGTGCATAGATGTCCCATAGCTGGTAAACGGTAGCTAAATAGGAAAACGGAAATGAGCCTTTCCGTTAATGGATCCTTTCGAATGGACCATCAGAAAGTGGTAGGTCTGTCATAGGAAAGGTAGTCTCGGATCTGGTTCTCAAAAGGGACGTTCATGTCGCGCCATCTAGGGAACAGAATAGGTCAGCGATGAGTTGGATACGGTTGCCCTTGTGATGAATACGTTTTATGCAAAGTGGCATATTTGTTTTGCTAACTTGCGACGAAATGCTGAATTACACGATAGTCCTTTTTGGGGAAGAACTCCTACACACGCTTATTATTTTGTTCTCTAACGACGGTGTAGTCATGGCAGGTTTTTTGTTAATAATAAGCACGCATATTTCCTCTGGACTACCCGATACGCCCTTATATCTGTCTTTGACTTAATTTACAAAATGAGAAAAAAACAATCGCTTGCTTTGTTTTTATCCACTTTAAGTGTTTTCGTTGCAATGAAGATTCCACAGCAGCCCGTTCTTCCGCTTAAGATCCTTCTTCAACCTTCCAATTGTCATCTTGCCCCCATTGCTGCCTCAGTAACGAACTGCTGAAGGCTTCCGTTGACGCTCGGCACTAAAGGACATCTTTGGTTCTAAACTAAACTTATTATTCTCTAATCACACTCAATCGGAGACATAGCGTAAATATTTATCAAGTCCATTTGCGAATGGTGCGTAGTTTAGAAGATATGCAAGTTGTTCTGCGCGATCACATAGATATAGCTACAGACAAAGTAATGTGGATTTTTGTTAAAATAAGCCATGGGCAGCATTAGTAAAATACGTCGAACGGTCAATGCGACATTTTTTTTCTAAGACACAACCTGACCGGTCCTAATACTGCCACGATTTCTGCCGATAAATTCAAAATATATTATTCTGTAAAAGGCTGTCGAGTGAAGTTGACCTCATACAGCTATAGCTGAGTCACATGTACACCTCACCGAATTTTATGTGATTCAAACAACATTGATAGACAAAATGCTGCCTATTTATTATTCATGTTAATTACGGCACCGTAATAAAAACACAAATCTATCTGTTGAACTTAAAAATGTCTTCTTGTTCTATCGACGACAAGAACATCATAATCCCAAATGGGTTATTAGCTCAACAATCTGTTTTTTCTTTTAGCAAGCCAATGTTATGTTTATAGCTTGAGTTCAGCTAAATGGGAAAATTGCAGGTGTTTTTTTCCAAGGCTGGAATTTAGATCACCATAGCGTTTCTATGTAGCACGCTAGCCAGTTTTTTTTTTGTAAACCGCACTTATTTTTAACGATGACCAGTATATGTTTTGCTACGTCTTAAATGATTCTGTTTATCATTCAATATCGACAACAGCTAAATAAGTAAATCCAGATGAATTTTTTTTTCAGAATGCTAGGCATCCAGCTGTTATTTGGCTGTTATGACATTTTCAAGGGCTATCCAAAGTGTCTGTAACTAAGGGATACGCGAAACAAGATAAATGTCAAGCCGATATACGTTCATGAGAAGTTTTTTTGCCTGTTGTTTATTTGTTGATAAAAGAAGCAGACTAGTGATGCACCAAGTACTAGTATATGTAAGCTGAAATAGAGGCATTTATCAATTTCTTAGAGGCCTGGAAAGCAGTGTATATACTAGCAATATAATTATACATAATAATGTAAAATTTGATGATCTGCCATAGAGACTATCAGTTTTATTTTCGGGCACAGCATCGTTCTTTAAGATCATTTAAGCTACTTCGCGAAGTAAGGTAAACAATATACTTATTTAGTGCAGATACATTTTAGGAGCCCCTTTCGAAGAGTGTTCATCCATCTAGTTTTCGAGTGCTATGCAGCTAACCCCACATCAATAGCTTTTCAAACTATTGAAGTATTTGCCTCCAAAAAGAGAGGTACTTTATACTTCGTACGTTTATTACGGATACTTTCCCAAACGAAATCATATCTGTGGAACTTTCAACACTTTGAAACACTAGATAAAACAGAGGGTCAGTTTACTCAGTCAGTCTTCAGTACGAGACTATCAAGTGGAAAAATGTTCAGCCGATAAAAACAGGCCTACGTTACACCATAGCCCTGCACCGGCTTAGCATAACTATAGTATAGCGACCTGCTACCTAATGTTATTTTACGATATAATAAACTAATGAACTTGCTCTGAGGCGTTCTAGTAACGAGTGACACAAACAAGCACGCACGGATAACGATATACTGAAAGATCTTTACGAAGATGACCTTACACGGCATACATGGGGTCATTAGTTAGCAAAATGACTTCCACCCATTCGCTGAACCGTGTTATTCAAATATAACGTGACGTAATTCTATGTAATCAGCCATCTCAAAGCAGACTGACCGGTCCACTGATCACTGCCTTCAGCGTGTATCGAACATCCTGCTGTGTAGTTGTTACTTTCTCGAAAAATTTTTTGAGTTTCGGAGCAGAGCAGACGTTAGGGGGTTCAGCTCTGCAGTAGCTCTGGTAAAGCTTATACACGCCCCAAACATCTAACCGCCGCCTGCCTTTGTATCGTTTAACATTAGCCCTAATTCTGGTTACTTTACGGTGCTTCTTATCATGGCTAGCGATACTAGAGGGAGGGCTTTTGAAATTATATTAAATAAATGTATGTGGGCTGGCGAAATTTGAGTGACCTGTTTATTTTCTTTCCAAATACCCACTCGTATGAGTGGGTATTTGGAAAGAAGGGAGCTCGTATCAGTCACGTAACGCCTGCTATTTGCTAAGGTAACCATATGGTCTGTTGTGCATTGTCTGGCACCAGATTGGCCTGTCGTGATGGTTTTAACATTGGAACGTCCATATACATATATATGTAAATATTTTTATTGGCTGTTATAGACATTTAAGGTAAGCTAAAGATGTAACCCAGTTCTAATGGGAGTTTTGCACAGTTCATTGGAGCCTTATAAAGCACCCACAAGATCGGCGATAAATTGTCCTTCATGGTCAATTAGCTCATTGAACGTTAACGCCTTTAAAAGTGTTCAGGAAAATCAGCGATTTCACAGGATGCCAGACAGCGTTGGGATATCCTCAGATGTTTCAAAGAATTTCTTTATTAAGGAGCATCAATTAAACGCCCCGACTATAGCTGAGGTCTATTTAGATGACTGAAATGTCACTTAACGATATATATCGCTCAGTGTTGGCGCTACATGTTGGATCGAGTGAAGCGGTTCAGTAAGTGTAATATCTAAAAACAAAAGAGAGTTAAATATATCTTCTGCAGCAAAATCGTATCTATTTTAAAATAATTCGTAAAGTGCATATACTAGAAGTGGAACGGCCCCCAGTGGCAGTTTGCAGAAACGCGCAACGAGTAGTCGAAGTAGTAATCCATTTAGCGTGTGGATCAGATATCTGATTTAATGCACCTAAAATATCCGATTAAATCTGACTACTTTGTGCGACCGTCAGGTAATTACCGATGCTCCGTCGGGCGGCGCTAAGTTTGGCTTTTCGGTTCCAGTTACTAGAACCAAATCATATAACATAATCCATTAATTATCCTAAGTCAGCAAACATTAATTATCATATGAATATTAATTATAATAAAAATAACGTCTCATTTCTTAATAAATGGGGGCGAATTTCGAGTTTGTCATCATCATCATCATCGTTTGCATTATGTGTAGCTTTATTGGTAGCTAGAAATAACAACTGCCCAACATTTGTCAAAAAGAGACCATAGAATACAAGTAGAAGCGTGATGCGTTAATCATTTCTTTGTTTCTGAGAAACCTGTCCTTCTACAGGCCAATGAAATCAACAATGATTCTATTGTCGCTCAATATGTCGCTGTCCTTTTTGATAGGACTTTTCGAGCAACAATGTCTGAATAGGGCACTTTTACGTATGTTTACGGAGGAATAGCATGTTCGTGGATGTCGTTACCGCGAGTGTCATAAGAGCAACACATCCTGTCACTTGAACGGCCCAGCCATCCAGCGTTTGTCAATCACGCTAGCATCTTCTTCATCTTTTTTTTATAGCTGGCATCTTCATCATTGGGTAACATGAAATAACAGAAATGGAAAATATGCTAATGGCCGGGGTTCGCTGCTAGCATTCGAGATAGAACATACGGTATCGCAGTAGCGGCTATAGGTTCGGCGGCATAAAGCTGTCGGAATAGGCGCTTAGCAGTCAACAGCTCAAAAAAATTCGAGACGACAATAAATGTTCCGGCACTACTTCTGTTGTTATTGCTCCGAACGTCTACAGCCATATTCCATGGCCTGTTGAGCTATGTCTCTGATGCGCTTCATTATGTCAGCTTAGGTTAGGTGGTGGATCTTACGAAAAGTCCGAATATGAATATATATATATATATGTATATATAGAATATGAAATATACATATATCAATTGAAGGATGTAGCTATTTCGGTTAATTGTTAGCGTGTGATAGTTTGAAAGAGACATTACGTATGTACCTTATACGTTGTTAGGCTGCGGGTTTTTCTACCTGCGTCAACGGTACCGTAACAATGAACACGGTCATCATAACAAGTCCATGTAAAAGAAGTGTACATAAAGTGGTGGGCAGCATTCACAGGAGGAATGAAGAGAAAACCGAGCAAATATTGATTCAATATATCGTACGAATACTGCAATGAGCGCTAACGCAATGCACCCATTTCGACGGTAAACTACTCTATAACAAATAAATTTGCTCAAAATTATCCTCTTTGATTGATATATCCCATTCGAAAATTTCGTTGTGAGCAACGTGTCTCATCCAGATATTGTGTGAGAATTTCTGTCACCATTAAGGCCCAACGTAAGGCCTGCGTCGTCTCACGGCGTCAGGCAGTACCAGCATAATAAGATAAACTTCCACTCCCGAACTGTCGAAGTTCAGGGGACTGGATTGAATGTAGGAGTGAAATTATCGATGTGCGTACAGGAAATGCAGAAGGCTGCGCTGACTAGCCACGATCAATTAGCCGGACAGGCAAACCTTCAGTTCATCTGCATTGGACCAAAAGTGCCGATTCCATTAGAGCGCACGCTTGGCAGAAAAGACTTATAGGGCTTGGATACTTACGTTAGTTAAGATGCATTTTCTACCGCTAACTCGTCCATATCTGAACGTCCTGGATGCTGTTTAAGAAAAATCGTCCTGTCCTGCGTCGCCTTTGGCCGCCTCGCACATCAACAACTATGGTACAGTTTATCGACGTTCCTCCTTATCCACGACGTAATTAACTGTGATTCCGTTAAGAACAGTATTACCATCTACGGGTGCAGATACACATGCAGGCCGCGTCTCACATAGCAATACGGTTAGCAAACGAAGGCACACTCCACAATAGTATACGAGTCGTCAATCGATTGGCCACACATTGCGACGCGAATCTATCAGACTGTTGCACTTCATTGTGTGGTAATCTTCTTGAACGGTCGGTCTTTTAGCGACGCGCCCCGATCCGCGACTTCAGGCGGCATATAAGCCGTTGCTTACTGTCTTACACAAAACTCTTACTTTTCACAGCGATGATAACAGTAAAACAGCGTCAATGAACAAAACGCGAGCGAAAGAGCAGCGCGTTTCACTTTCTTCGCGATTCTTCAGAACGTCATTCAGCGCACGCGATTGTCCGACGGCCCGTTAAGAAAATCAAATATCTGTTTAATTCAGTGTCAATACCAGTGCGGCTGTAATCGCCATTGCAAACATTAACAGATCCTCTCTGTGAAGGGAACGCTGGCTATAACGGCAAGACACGTGTTGGAGTCCAATTATATTTGCGGCTGTTTTTCGTTCATTTGCCCCGCGTGCCAATAATGTTGTACAGCTATGCCTGAGAACCCGTGGTTGAACAGTGGCGCATGTTGGGCCATTGGCAGTCGCTAGTGGGGCCATGAACGACGAAGGATTCGGTCTGTCGAAAGGAGCGTTTCCTTCGCCCATTTGAAGAGACAGCTGCGCCTTTGCTACCGCTACCACAGAGAAGCCCTGCTAGTTATTCGCAGTTCCCACTACTGCCGACGGGCCGACAGACCGTACCCGCAGCAGTTCTACCGTAGCGCATCAACATGGCTCGATGTAGTGTATATAAGATTTAGCGCGGAAACGGGCTGTACAGAGTCAGCTTGGCATGGTTCATTTCGAGTGAAGGAAACAAGAAGCTGGCGATGATACGGTACCGCTAACTGTTCTAGGTGCATGATCTAGCTACGAACTTCCGGTTAGGTTGATTCGGAAGTGCTACACAGAAGATACAGCCGTTGAATAGAGCAGTAGATGTGGCATAATTTCAGATGGATCGTCCTTCGATGCGAGCGCAAGTCGAACTGATTCAGGCAGGATTGACATGTTGATGTTCGAGCTGCAGACGGCAGATGTATGTCGTTGCTGCTTATGGTACCGATTCGCTAGTTGAGAAAGTTTAAAGGGCAGTCAATGCAGCTATTTGTTGGAGATCCGCTTCGAATGAAGACACATATTCGTCTAAATGTGACGGTTGGCGGACCGCGAGTATATCTTAATAGTCAATTAATCGACATGGTCTATATATAGAAGATTTAGAATTTGTCAGATTTGAACTGATGTTTGTTAGCATCGTGACACCGTTTCAATAGCCAGACACTCTAGATGAGCCCTCTTCACTCGACCGAATCCTATTTGGTGTTGTTAATTAAAACAAATCCGTTTTGTGCACAGTGGCCACACAACTAGATCATTTTTTACGATGTAAAAATCAATGCAGTACTGCTTTAGCTATTGCTACAGCCGCCATCGCTTCAGATAGCTAAATTTATTCAGTTGCAAAAACACTTTACTATGTCTAGATCCCGTGTCGAATCTTACAACTGTCTAATTTCTGCAGTGAAATACGCTGCCACTGCACCGTCGCCTGAATGCCTCTATAGAACTATTGTGATAACCCAATAATAACGGTGATATGAAAAAAATGACAGATCAATCATTGATCAAGTCTCGAACCGCGACCGTGTCTACTCATTCGCTGTCATGCTATTTGTGCGTGTCTCCCATGCTCGGTTTATCTTTAAGCGAACGAAATTCCAGTAACTGACTAAGACTATCAGGGTCGAAATATAGCATATTTTCTACGAATTTACTGCATAAAGTCAGATCTGTTATGAATAGGCAGTTTCCAAGTTAAGGCAAGCAAGTCTACAACCGTTCACCGTTAGATGTTCTGCCGCGTACCTCGAGTTCGGTCGCCTGTTTCTAGCGCTGGCCTGGATTAAGTTCACGCGGTCAATAACCGACGCCGAACACCGAGTGGAGTTCGACAAAAAAATCCTGTTAGAGCAGTTCGTGCGGGAAAAAAAAAACTGCGTAATAAGACTGCATAGCGTTTTTGTTTTTTGCCTAGAAATAATTCCATGCGAAAATTAATTATGTTGCTTTGTTCATCGTCAGCTGTCGTACAATGTATGTCATTTGTGGCTCTTGAGCTAGAGCTTCTGGCTTTCTGGCCTGCGGAACTTACAGTAACTTTATGCGTTATATACCTATGTACGTCCGTCGAGGCCCGTTACTTGGCCCTATAGCAACTTTACACTATGCGAAAAAGCAGGTAAACCTTAATAACAAACAAGTAAGTTGAACTGTAATGAAACGTAAACGTAAACGTAAAGGCGGGGAACTGCTACAACCGGTTTTGCCTGTCTATGGCAATAAGTTTCCTGCGACGGCAGACGTTTGGTGCTGCAAATCGCTTCATATGACCGATTTTCGTGGCAATGGCTAATGTTTTTAAGCGCGTCATGCTATATATTCTGACTAGTTTACTTATTAAGAGGCATATACGACGGAATTCACATAGAGCGCAAAGAATCATGTAATGATACGTAAGTTCGAACGGAAATGTAAGTAGCCTTTCGTGGCTAACTTGGAAAGCACGTAATTCTTCTATTGGTTCGAACGTGTGGGGAAAGTTTCGGAGAGATTCATTATGAATTTTAACAAGGACATACGACAGCGTAACAACACAGGAAAAATCCTTTATTACTCCGAGTTAGAGTTACCAAGACGCCGACGTTGTGTTTTTACGGTACCTGGCTTGTACGCTTAATCAACGAACAGGTGCGTCGATAATATAACCATATGTATTGCTGATAATTCGTTGAGTGGAGAATGACCATGTTTTAACTGAAAATATCCGCACTCTCATTCGTTGGGCTTGACGCCAAACCATCCCGAAGCTTTATAACGTCTGCTTAAGTGTATAGAACATATGAAGAATTACTATTTGCTCTAATGCAAGCTAAGCTACAAGCCCCTATTAATAGCAGGTTATGGAGATTAGAATTAATCGGTCGAAGTCGTTGCGTCACTTTGTCGATATTAATGAGAAATAAAACATTCTTGTCATGCATCAGTGTACAAATAATGAGTTCTATCTGCTGGTGGCCGTCCCTCTTACTTTTCTCAAGCCAATCATAACGGTGGATATAGGTCTTCAACCCTCGTTGCACGTCGGTTCAGTTTCCACATCTAATTCCGTGCAAATAGCCCGCCTTAGAATTTGAACAAAATGGATCCTAGTCTGTGAAGCTGTGTATCGAGATAGTTTGGGAAGGTGCCCTGTGTGATCTATGGAGCTGCACCGCAACATCTGGAAGGAAATACAAAATGAGCATGACACTAGAGTATTTTAAACCAAGAACCAGAGTCAGCGCACGGGACCTCAAGTAATGGTCAGGACTGTCTGACCTTTCGGAGTCATACGATGACGCCATTTCGTATTCACATTGAGGGTTGAGAGGCTGAGGTTCGTTTACTGGATACAACAAAAATATTTATGCGTTATCGCCGTACCAATTGTCTTACACGACCCGCTGGCTTTCTAGATTTGTTTACTTTTCTGGATACCGCTTGCCGAACGTTCAAAAGAATGGGTGATGGCTTTGTGGGCTCGTAATCCACGCCGGCCGGGCGGCCGGCTGAAGCCTACCACTGTACCATTTTTAGTTACTCCTAAATAGCTTTCATTTGATTGCAATCCATCAACATTACTTAGCAGCAGGAAGTGAAATTGGGCAGAGCTCGACAAGCTGTGTTCCCGAAATTCGAAAACGTCTCTGTGGTGTTTACCTGTTGTAAAAAGGGAGCGCAGTTTTTCAGTATTGATGAAACGCGAATGAATAAGAACGCGTTGGATAATAAAGTCTGAAGACTAGGCCTATTAGGCCGTTTGTTTAGTTATTTAATCACCCCTATTGTGGCTTTGTCGATCAAAGGCTTAAGCTGCCGCTAATATCTATTTAGCGTGCATATAATAGCGTACCCCATAGAGAAGCAATACTGGAAACTAATATTGTACATATGTTTGTTTGATTGGGTCACTTAGTCGTCAGAGCTTTTTTTTAATAGTTTGGTTTTTAATGTTTCTTTGTATATATATATTATGACAACTGGATCTCATCAATCCATTGAACTTAACGTCTGAAAGCAATTTACAATTACCTACACGGCATGTTTTATTTATGGTAGCAAAACTTTGTGCTCGGTGCAGAATAAGGCATTTAGTTGCAGTGCTGAAGTAAAATCGGTTTTTCGTTGTTTTCTATCTAAAAAAACGAGTTTTCTACCTATCGGCAACTAGGAAACGCTGAAAAAGATGTCTTAGGCGGGTTAGCCGCTTAGAGAGATGGCAGAAAAAATGAAGGATAAACTGTCCCTGTGCTAATAATACGTTGCCACTTACATCCTTGTAGAACGCATTGTGGAATCATTCGAAGAATATATCTCTACCCTTCGGCTAGCACAGAATGCCAGCCCCCTATGTGCAATAAGAAAGTTCCTGTGGCCTCTCCAGATAAAATTTGAACGCTGTTGTCAAGCGTAAAATTTTTTGTATGATTTTTACTAACTTCCACGTTGCTGATGTAATGATTTGCTAGGCCTAGCAAGGGAACATCACTTCCACAATGATAGATATACTCTAGTTACCTTACAAAGTTATAAACGCGTTTCTAACCGCTTGTTAGGGGCAAAACACCCTACAAATTAGGGTCGAACATTTTGGATATCTGTTTTACACCTTTTGCCCATTTGCTGGAAGGCTGGAAGGGTTCATAATGCATACTGGAAGTAGCACATATTTTTTTTGGCAATGTTGGGTTACCTAACTGTCGAGGAGGAGTTATTTTACCTTTCTGGGCCTGTGTGCAAACATTTGCACCAAAGAAAATTTATAATGGGATTAAGCTCGTTGCACTGCGTAGTCTACAAGACGGAGGTTCTGTGGACTAAAATAAATTTGTCTGGAGTTAAACGGCGATACCGAACGTAAAACAGATGGGTTAGAACAAGCAAAGAGAAAGTAAGGCGCAAGCTACCTATAGTAAAATGGTGTTCAGTCCTTTTGAAGTCTGTGTTGGACGCGCCGTAATTGCAATGTAAGCTAACTAGCTGGGCTCGGAATCAGTCGCTTAATACTTCACTTATTAATTAATTAAATACACAGATTAATCACTGGAAGCTGCGACGAGTAATCTTTGTGAAATTTGAGTGTGGGCAAGCTCTATGATCGGAGAGCGACATGCGATGACAAGCGTACACAAAGGGGTTTGAAAGGCGACAAAATTGCATAGAACACAAGGCCTGGCGTGTTCGCACAGAATTGATTTCTATTAGAAATAACGCACAATTGATCTATTTGTCCTTTTATTAGTATTAACAAAAACACATATTCTGTCCATTTTGAAAATACAGCCAGTCGTTTTTCGTTTGTACAGGACTCACTCGCCGCGGCAAACAGCGGTGGTGATTCTGTGTTTCTGTCACATTATTTTTATAATTTTAAGTTTACGTTAATTACGTTGAATCAAAGCAAGCATCTACGTATGTTTTTGGCATTGTCGTGATTAAGCCATGCTTAGTTTTCCTAAACAGGCAGAAAAATGGCAATAACACTCGTTGTTCTGGCGTCGTCCACCGTCCTATCACAACCTCACAAAACTATGTTGTCAAGTATGTATACTGATCGAGTCTAAAAGGAAGGCAGCCGATTCAGAGAAGGGATCTATAATAGTAGATATACGGCAAGATTCTTTACGACACGATATCACAGAGTAAAAAGTTCGTGATTTTCATTGTGCATTCGTTGAACAGGAAGTTAACCGTTAACTAGATACACCGAAGTTAACGAATAGCTTTTGTTATTGATTCTTCGTTACAGGTGATGGACAAATACCCCAACATTCGATTCAAAATCATTCAACGCCGGGGATATGTTGCCTGCCAGACAAACAACGCTGGAAATATGGCTGCCGAAGAATACCACGGAAGCGATGGGGCTACCGCTTTTATTGGACCTGGTCGGTTTCGCTTAGCGTTTATCGTTAGCGGTGTGCGCTCGCCTTTTGCTGGCGACCTTTGGTTATTGTTATCTATTTGCTAATTGTTGATATTCGCTCGTGAATATAGTTGCAGGATAGACTGGAACTAAACTAGCACAGTTCTAACGATTGTGTTATCTGATAGTCTTCGGTATATACTTCATTATTTAATCGTGTTCCTGTAGAGCAACGCTTCTGACAGTCTTCCCTTCACCTGGGAAGCTGAAAAATTATCTTGCCGGCTTATCTTCTCTTACATACTGACAGTAGTCAAATTATTAAGCCATGATTTTACAATTAGTAGGTATTAACGTCAAGTTTCAGATAGCGCCAAGTACTCCATTCTAACGATATATCATACGGTGTAGTCTTTTTGCCCCCATAATAATGCCTGCCCTCTTCCATATGGAACGTTTAGGATGCCCGCAGTAATGATGAACAATATGGGCAATCTGGTATAACTGTTTACTTCGGGTGTTAGAAGACAGGCGTTACTCTGAATAATTGCAAACAGCTCAGCCAGCAAGATAGGGTCGTTCATGTGAAAACAATTACTCAGTGAACGCAATTGAACAAGGGACTAGATAATAGTAGAAAAAACATGTAAGGAAGATAGAGTTTGTTCGAACAGCTGGCAAAAGAACAGAAGAAGATTTTCGCAGAATGGTGATGTGCTTAAAGAGCAAAAGTAGGTCGTAACACAGCGAACATTGTATATTTCTGCTCTTAGTCGCTTCTATAGTTTGTTGGCAACAATGTTTGCCAAAACTACGGACAAATCGCTATCTAATGGCATGGTCGTGCGATGGATTAAAGAGCATTACTCGGCACCCGTACCTCTGAACAATAATATGCCACCATGGGAGGCTTTTCTTGTAAGCGCGTTTTCTGCGTAACTAGTTACATGGAAAAACAAAAACGTTCATTTGCGGTTAGAATTTCGTGATGTACAATACAAAGTTTAAGGATTTGCTGAAATCAAATGCGATCTATATTTAATGCAGTGTTTGACACCATTGATCTTTCTCAGCATCAGTTACAATAGAGAAACTAGCTAGAGAAAACGTGCGGAGGATACGAAAAATGATAGGATTATATTAATTCGCCTATAAATGTGAATAGGCTTGGAAGTTTTATAAAGCTTAAGTATTACTATTTGATCGCACGCTACTGATTGTAGAAGGTCCTGACCTTTACGTGGTGCCACACCCAAGCAGACAGAATCAGCCTAACAGGCCACATATGCACCGTATATACGTACCTAAAATCCCTTGATTTTGCATCGGTTCATTTGTCAGGCAGTGGTGGACCTAGTCTTCCAACACTGCCAGTCATGGTCAGCGTCCCCCTATAGAGTGTATTATTATTATAATTAGTAAGAGTAGATCTAAATTATCAGTGGTAATCTTATTTGTCAACCCTCACCTCTGCATTATTTTGGCACGTTATGCCACACAAACGTTTCGTTGTTTTACGATCGCTACACGATCATCGATACACTCATGGGCATATAGCTGGGGTAGGAGACGAAGCCGATGGCAACTTAGCAAACTCAATTGGACCGATTCGACCAGCTCCGAAAGAAAGGTTTACAGTTTATTCTCTCAAACGCAGAAACCAGATTTCATACTCCTGGAGATTATCTAGAGAAATAGCTCTGAGTACAGTAAGTTAATACAGTTGCCTTTTGCCAAAGACAATTTGGCTACAAGAGAGTGAGACGGCAGTTAGCTTTGGACGCATCGTTTACGTATAGGAGCGTATCTAAAAATTATTATTAAGCAGAATTCAACAATATTTTTATAATGTATCTAATAATAATAATAATAGTGATAATATTTTATCTATTAACTGCATCAAAAGCCATTATTTTTAAAAAAGGTATTGTGCAAGACATAGGCGTTTAGTTGACCGGCTGGACTCGTTAGCAATCCCCCCATGACCCCTTTAGTTTACACGTTTCTTCAATACAGACTCAGTGTTGTTTAATTTTTCTCGATCTGTATTAGTAGGACAGATGGCGCTGTTTGCGTTCTCGGTTTGTCTTGGACAATTCAGATAGTTTCTTTCATATGGTCACAACTAAATAGCCTTGTCTACGCTTTTGCCATTTCGGTGGAGTTTTGTTATGACGGTGGACGTCTTCACGAAAGACGACCGTCCCGTTTGTGAAGTGGTACACACTTATTCAGAAAGCAGCTCGGCTCGAGCCCTATTTTCAGGCTATCAAGGTTAATTGATTTCGTACCATCTCGGGACGCGAGACGCTCGATTAGACAGACCGTGGTACATTACCTAAGTTAAAATTGTTTGCTATTTAGTTTTAAGCTACTTATGCACAGGTAGATATTGTATCTGAGCTTATTTAGTACATTTATTCTCTCTGAAGCTCAGACGATTAATATGCAATGGCTCGTTGGTTGTAAGACAGCAAGGACGCGTGTGACAAAATGAGGAATCGTTACTACTTTTTGACCCTGCGATATATTGAAGGCTAAAAGTTGTTTAGGCTTGAAAGGTTCAGCATAGCTGAACCAACCAGGAAAACAACTAGACAAGTGAACTCGCGGTTTCCTAACGCTACGTAAGATTGTTTAGGGGTAACGAAGCGGAAAACTGGGCGTAACCCTGATCATCAGAAATTTCCAGTAAGTTCAACCCGTTTGCCATTATCCAACGAGATAGCTAAACATTTATAATAATAATAATACTGCCGATGACCCTGTACCCACCTGTTGTTAAGAAGAGGGTAGCTCCGGGGCTTTTAAGATCGTGAAGGTAAGTGAACAGTAAGCTCCTGATAGAACTTGTGTAATCAGATTGCTTAAGTGCAGTATTATTAATTCATATCTTACGTAGCACGTATTTGGCGTAGCGTCTGTCCGACAACGGTGAAGGGGCAGGTTGTGCAGAGAATATATCCATCTATAATTGGGGCATCTAGACGTATGGTTGGCTTCATTTTAACGTACTAAACCAAAAACCTTGTTACCACTGCTTGTTGGGCGTAGAACGATGAGACCAAATTTTAGTCTATACAATGAAAGTTACTATATGGAAGAGGAGATACTTCTTGGCCGCATGATGGCAGTAAAACTAGCTAGGTTTCTATTGCTTCAATGTTAGCTCCGCGAATTCACTATGACTGCGTGGTCATTATTACAGTTTTTTGATCTGTGCACGATCTCTGCACGTCAGCATAACTATTCTGTCGTGCCTAAAGCAATTGTTTTCTTTGCATGTACGTGTCTTATTTAATTTGAAAGCGAACGGGTCAAAGAAAGACATGCGACTTCGACATTTTCAGTGTCTCAATTCAAATAAGTTAGGAACGGCGTCTGGGTGGCTAACATGCATCCCTTTGAGCGCTTTGTCATGACAACCATGAAAGTGGCCATCGCTGGTCCAAATTGCCTTTGCGTTGCTAAATAATTACCATAGCAGGCAGTTAGTTATTTTGCTATTTTATACGTCTGTCGAAGAAACTCTAGATAAATCCGGCAAGACAACCCCCGCTAGATTTTCTAGTAGGAGCCGAATGTTCGTATAGTAAAAATAGTCGAAAGCGTTAAAATGTAGATAACACAAAGGCAAATAAATGAACTGTGAAGACGGCAGTTGTCATTCCCTACGAAAGCCCAAATGCCGCCAGGCCCGAAGGGCTGTCTTTGTTAGTGTTGTCCATTATGGCGTTCTTGTTGTTGTATTGGCGTTTCTTGTTGCTGTTGTTTTCATGGCTGCACCCAAGGTACATTTCTCTTTAGCTTCGTCAGACGCATGGGATTATATCGTCGCTGTTTTATTGGTCGAGGCGATACTTAAGCAGGGCACAGCCGCAAAATTAGATGCTGATATAGAGAAATCGCATCGAGTTCTGCCCTGACTACCCCCTCTAAGACCCCCAAAAGTCTTCCCTTCCGCAAAACCATTGTCGATCTGAAGACTTTTAGGATGACCGTCTTTTGATCTCTTTTTCCCTTCGTCTCTGTCGGGATGTAAGCTGCCACACTTAGATGCTCCGGTCAGAGTTGGCGGTATATACAGAATATTCGAGGCTGCTAGTATTTCGAAGATGCTGTTAAGTGCTTCGATTATGCCGGCCAGTTCGAGCTGTCCTTTTGCTCTCGCCCTCAATGATTGGTTCTCCCTTCAGTATAATGGTTCAAGTGCAAATGGCTGTAGTGAAGTAAGCCATCCCTATTCACTCACATTGACCTTGCGGCTTCGTATGGTTCGAGGCTATTCCTCAAGTTTCGAAGTGGGCATGGTGTTATCTGGGCCATGAATGCATCTTACTGATAATCGAATGCACTTCGTGGACCCCATAAGAAATCGCGCTTTGCCGCGGTCAGTAAGCTGCTTAAATACGATAACTATAGTTCAGTGTTGCTTTAGTATTGCCTACCTCATTTAAATTTATATGATTCGTCGTGCGCGGGCTCTTTCCTGACGGCTCGTCATTTTCAATACTCGTTGGATGATAGCTGGAATGTTTAGATAGAGAACTTGTTTACATGTTTAATGAGACTATTATTTGTCGAATATTACATCGGTAATTTACTGTTGTGATGGTTGATCTGAAGTTACGACAGCTAATATGCCCCTAAAATATAATGTAATAACATGTTTAATATATAGCCATCTATCTATTGTGACAGAAATGGTCTAATACGAAATGCGCCGTCGTTAACAATGTGTTAGATGAATGAACTGCTTTCATACATCGATAACTTCCCGTTACATTTCTTATCATGTCGTTTACTTATAGGTAAACACTTTAAAGTTCAAGCAAATGTCATGGACTAGATGTAAACAATATAGCGCTTCTGTTCATTGAAAGTGGCCATACACGTTCCGCCTCTCGTACCCAGCTGATTGCTATTCAGTGATCAGTGATCGAGGATACGATTAGGACTGCGTACAATCGCATAACGCTTTCCATGCAGCATTGACAATATCGAAACAATTCAAGATGGTGGCCAGACGAGATTACGTTATACAACTTCATGTCGACGTATTATCTGAACCATTAAGCACCATCACATATCGCTGTATACCAACGCGTTTCGAGAAACTTTTCAGTCCATGGGATCGTTTGAGGTCGCGTTAGCTCTGGCTCATAGTCCTTTGGCAATGTACCTTTGGTAGGTTTTCGGTAAACGCAAGCCCTGCCGATGCCACATTAATCCCGGAACTATCAGGCTCTTCATTACCGCAAAAAATCTACGTGCTCGTCAGTCGCCAGATAAATTAATAATGGCCAGAGGAAACATACAGATATAACAAATTTAAATATAGCCTCGGCATCAGTAGACATGTTCAAATTAACGAACACGAAATGCCCATGCAACGTATGACTGATCTGTTACGTGCAACTGTTTCGTATAATGTTGTGCTAAGAGATAAAATTTAATTATTTAGCCACCATATTACTTTTACGCCCAGCTTTATTTCGTGCAGAAAGACATGCTCCTTTCACAAAGTATTTATCCACAATCTGTCCTACTAATGCTGATATCCACTTAAGTGGGGCAAGTCAATGATTCGTCTAGCGCTACGTTATCTAACTTTGTTAGCTCGTATAGATTTGCGTGTCTATCAGTGTCGTACACTTATGCTGTGCCAGATATCGGCCCAAAAGCAAGCGATCACGGAAATCCCCAATCGAATGTTGAAGAGTGCTTACGATATTATCAAGCAAGGCCGTTTTTGCGAATTAGCGACCCCTAATCAATAGGCGATTAACGATAACGGGAGAAGACCTCTCACTGAATATACGCGAAGTGGCACACGGAAGAAACACGTTTGCGCTACTTGAAACTAGTTAAAGTTGCACAGTGAGCCTTGCGAATGAAGGTTAGAGGAGATTTCGCGTCCGGTTGCCCAATCGGAAAACGAAAGTTATGTTTTTTTTACATAACGGTGGGTTACTACAATCGTTAGGAAAAAAACGTATTTTTTGTACTCTGAAATACAAAGGTCAACTGTTTTCGAAGGCACTTGCAAGCTTTCCTGTTCCATGTCCTCGTACTGCTACGTCCTAATTCCTCCTATTCAGGACCGGACCATCAAACTTGCCGCATGCTAAACAACGATTAGAATAGTTTCGAATGACTAATTACTGTAATTAGTCTCGCTCGATCGGTGAATTCTGAAGCCAGAGCTTAATAGAATTTTTTTTTTATTTAATCAGCAATGCACCGAGTAAGCATTCGGATTATTAGACACATTGAGTTCCGTTTCCTTACTGTAGCACACCTGTTAAAAAGACCTACTATATTTATCAAACCGTAGTAAGTAGCCGAACGCTTATAACATCCATGCTAGATGCAGTCGTGTACATGGATCAATCACTGATCGCTGCGTCCACATACAAAGTTTGCTGGTGCCAAGAAGTCTTATGAGAGGGTGTTTTCGTCGTTTCTAGGTGACAAAAAAGCCTAGTGACTCTGCTACAAGATCAGAGATTCTCGAGCTTAAACACATTGAACATATTGCCACCATTCGTGTGTATCCTTTTTGCCAATGATAGCTTCTTCGAGCCGAGAGGGAAACGCTAGTGGCAATAAACGTAGCGATTGAGGGAGCCCTGGGGGGCACACTGTAAAAGATCGCTTCACGAAACGGTTCATATTGAAGTCTAGAGGATTGGCTGGTCGACGGAGACGAATGAAGTGTGTTACCTTGATATGCTACGCCCAGCTGCAGGTCTGTCGATTGTAAAGTGTGTACGCATCGCGGAATATAAAATTTTTCGTTGTTTTGGAAGAGGAGCTAATCCAAATGATCCCCTTTACTTTCATTCATTTTTCGTTTCTTTTTTGCACAATACGGGAAAAGCAGGACCAGCATGTGTTGAAGTGTCGCAAGAATTCGCACCGCATGTAGGATCAAAAAATCCTCGATGTAATTTCGGGAAGTATAAATGTTTTATGAATGGGCCAATTGCCCGGTCTGTCTCAATAATTACTCTTTGTTGCTAATTACCTATATTGCATAGCTTCTTATATAATTATTTGAAGGTAGATTAGTGATGTGGGCAACACTTTGATTTAGTATTGGAGGAGCATTTAGAAAGGCAATGCAACTGTTCCAAGCTGGAAAGCTGTCATTTTAGCACGGAGGTGACAACATATAGATCGCTTTTGTTATTTGACCAAAGCAAACAATAATAATTATCAGAAGCCGTCTGAAGGAAGCTGTCAAGGAGATATGAGGAAAAGTTTCGATGGAGGGAGTTCCTGCCTTTTTACTAAACAATACACGATATTGCCTTTATCTGATTTCCTCTAGTTCCTGCTCTGCTATGGTACCAACGCTGACAAATTTTATCGACAAGTTTTTTTATTGAAAAATTGTGCTTTCGGACCGCACATTCTGAACACTTACTTTAGCACTGAGGCACCTCTGTCGCTAGAAGGCTAAATAATACAGTTATCGTCCGTATCAAACGGCACGTTACGTAAAATAAAAGGCCCCATAAAAGTGAGTAATTTTAAACAATTATTCTTATATAGTTACATATCTTCTTCGCAACCTGTTTTGGAAAACGTGTACTTACGACGTGTCAAACTTCAATTAGTCGATTCTTCACTCTTCAATTATAGAACTCGAAATAATTACGTACCGCTAGCAGTCGGGATCTAGTTGATAAGGCTGCATACGTAAATCGTACATTTGTAGAGCAATATTGAACACATCTCGTACCGGCATCATTTGGCCAGCCGATTCCGGTCGGGCTCGATTTAAAGTAGCAGACTACTCGAGGACAGCCACACAATGTTTCGTTATAGCAGCGACTCGCTGCCAAGTGACCGAAATCTTTTGCTCCCATTTCCACACAGGTACAACTGGTAAGGTGATTACGACCTCGTTATGTCTACGAACCATATTTAAGTACGCATATGAGATAATAGAGAAACCATACTTTAATAGTAACACTGACATTGAGAAATAACGTTTACGCGGTGCCAAATTGGCTCAAGTTCCTATACTCTATTCTTTAAAATCTACACGTGGACTAACGACTCGTTTACTGGTCGTTTGAGTCTGCTTGAAGGTCACGTCCTCTCAAAAAAAAAACCTCACAAGGCAAAATATATCAAAACGTTTGAGTACTTTTCTGTTGGAACGGTGTACCCCTTTTAAACCGGACATAGCGGCACAAATGGTGCTGCTGTCATGACATCCATTTAGTTATTAGAAAACATCGTGAAGCTACGGTATTGAGTAGGAAAATCGGGATTAGTAGATACGCTAATTCAGAACGTCGTTTCTGCTTATCGATATAGTTAGCTTAAAATCGCATTAAAAAAAAACACGCTGTGCGCTGTAGAAAGTCGGCAAGACCGCGTACGAAATATTCATGTTTGGCTCATGATTTATGTCGTCGTACGATAGAAGGAACCAGGTTACCTTCTGGAAGGGGCTACTGTGAAAATAATTTCTTTCGTATATTGTTCTAAGTCCAATAATTGACGAATAGGGTCTGTAGCATAATTGTCAAAATTTTGAAAAAAAACGTCATATAACGAAAGCAAGATCTTCACGTTCGAACGGGTGAGATTTCGTTATTCTACTATATATCGTATTCATATAGTATATGATATGGTAAGGAGAGTTTAGTGTCTGTTTAAACATGCGCTTGTCCTATGACATTTGACTGGTTGTTGTAAAGGATAGGACTATTTAAACACGTACCAAGAATGCTAAGTTTATCACAGACTCGGATTTCAATATAGTTTACACTCCAGTTCCGTCGCTCTGCCACATGTGGCAGGGTCGAGATGCCTCTAGCATTCATTCTTAGAGTACCGAATGAAAGCCCGAGCATTCAGAGTCCAGGGTTTAGCGGGTCAGAGTCGCACAATGCGAGACGACTGTTTTTACTAGCGGTGAAACCCGACCTGCGTGAACCTTTAACCCGTTCAAGAAAAGGTTGTAGAAATTAGGTCGTCATTATTTTACACTTACCACATACAATCGAGCAAGAATAAAAACGTTGCCTTGAACTGTGCCTAGTTTTCAGAGTTGAGATAATTCGCTAAAAAAAAAAAAGGACCAGGAACAGCTTTTTATAGGTAAATAGGCTTTGATAAGAGCCTCAGCTAAGTTCAGCTTAGGATTAGCATTTGGGCTCGAGTTGATCTATGTGATGGACCCTACAGCACAAACTGCCATTGTTAGTTTGCTCTTCTCCATAGATGATGATGATATGTAAATTTGTATTTGGGTTCGGTTTTTTCGGAGGGTCTCTGTAGGTTGTTCAGCGGCTGTCGATATAGTTGGTCGTTTAGCATCGTATTGGAATATTCCAGTCTGTACAGCAGCGGGTGTGAGCGCCCAATTTGAGGATCGGTCCGTATATTCGACCTTGTTAAGACTTGCACTCACGATAAACACTCTTGGGGACGCAATCACTCACGTAAGTTTCAAACACATTGCAAATGTATGATATGCACGTCTATTTAAGATAGGCTTTATTGATACGTGGCTAAAACATGACACTTCTGTAACAAAGCAACGAAAACTGGAAATAGTTTTATTGAGCGATTTGGTAAGCAAAGTATTTCGCTATACAAGCATCAACAGCTTTATCTAATTTTACCACTTGAGATATGCCTAGAACATCACCGGAGCTCCTTAGATTTGATTCTAGTTATTGTTCCTTTACTATGAGTTACTGTCAACACCATCCAATATCTCTATATACGAACACATAAGTTTATGAACCGCCAAAATTCAAACTTCGTATGCTAAACTGCTAGAATTTCAATGGTGCTGGGGCGAGAGAAATAATAAGAGTTGCAGGGATTTACCATTAAGCGCGTTGTCGATATATGCCGTGACAGCGCTAAATACGTCTTGGAATGTATCCAGACGGCTTGACTACCTACAGTAAAATGCGGATGGTATTATTGATAGGTTAAAGGTTAAGAGGAGGAAACTTGTGGAATGCTTCTATTTTCGGGCTATGTCCTGGTTAACTTTGGGTATAAGCTCTCAAGAACGGTGTTATGAACGCATTCTGTGATTTAGTTACCCATGTGCTAATGTCGAGAAGCTGTCGTTTTCGCTTGAGGGTACCATTGAGGGTGTCCATCAATAAACTAGGCTGTCGTAGAGCTTGAGTGAAAACAACGTAACAAAATATGAAAGTGTATCGATATAGAAGCACGTCTTGTTTTTCGTCATTCCATCTCCCGGGACTGCGCCTAGTCGTGGAAAGTATACGAAGCTAGCTGATATCATGTAGACACCTGCGTCAACGTGGCGCATCACGCAAGGAGTCCACGATCTATCTACATGCACTAAGCATCTTTAATGGTGCCAAACTATTTGATTACTGCCGACTTAAAGCATGATTCTTCTTCAGTCCCATTCTCCTTATGCTATGACTGAACACAAGCGAATATCTGTGCTCATAATAGGTTTGATAGACGAAAAATGGAACGCCCGTTGGTGTACCGTAGACAAAAGTCGTCCGATACTTAGTGTATAACGTCTGATGACGTAAAACAGGTGGCTGCTCGGCTGGCTTTGGGAATAAATCGACAGATGTCGATCGAAAGCGGAGGTAAACCTGTAACCGTCTAGGCCCAGGCCTTTTCCTCGGTGCTTCGTGTGTGTCCATGATAGCTTAGTCCATAACGTTTCCGCCTCGGAACAGCTTGTGGTGTAAGGAGCTAGCCGTCTGATGGAACACCTTACGGGTAACACCGGACGCAAAATTTGACACATAAAGTTACGGGCTTTTTGGAGATACTCACGCTGTTATATCTCACGTGCGTATCGCGTTTTGAAAGGAAGAACGTGCATGCGTGATCACTAATATCATGATGATTAATACATCGATGAACAATCCGAGGCCTGCTACACTGTTCAAGCAGAGCGGGTGAGCCTGGTTTAGGGACGAGCTTAATTAATGAGCTCTATAAGTAGCTATACCCTGGTTGAATTTTTCGAGAGGATGGCACTAGCTTCGAACCGAACCGACCCGCGGTATTAAAACTGCTCGTATTGAAACGACGACTGTGGAGTCCAGAAAGTTTGCGAGAATAAACATATACTATATGACATACGCGACTCGGCTGGAAGGAAACTCGTTTTAGTATTGCTCAGATCCGTGACGCGGTCGACCGTATTGAATGTACAGAGTGTCCCTATTAGTTTCTGCAGGAAAATAGGCTCAGACTCTATTGCAAGTGGACTACATTTGCTACATTCTACTATCTTCGTAGCCCGAGGCTGGCAGGTCGTGTTTTATAGCTTGTAGACTGTCTGCAAATCGACACGTGTCTTCGATAAAATAATGTCCTCTTGCTTAATCACTATCGAATCTCCGTAGCATAGAGATACGGAAATTCGATAAACTATACAACATATCGGTATTTATACTTTACAGCACGAACGCATAAAGCCGATCATACCGACGATAAGAGCTTCGCAAATGACAATGTATTTCTTGTCACTACCTTATCATGCATTAATTGCACGTTATGCTACAGCCATGATATTCGTCAGATGACGATACGGATACACGCGGTCGTCGGTGCCATCGATTCGATATTTAGCTAGCCCCATGCTCTAATCCTTTTGGATAGTGATCTTTCTTTGTACAGCCAATTCTAGATTAGCCCCCAGTGAATGCTCAATATCATATGGTTAATCGTGCTTGGTTCCTGTAAACCCAAAAGCCAAACTTTTTTTTGCCGCTAGTTGACTAAGTATAATATCGAGCAGCAAATGACGAAGTCCCGGCTTCATTTGCAAATTCCTCCTTTCTCTGATTCATCAACAAGTCTTTCGTCACCCTGCCTCGAAGAGTAACTAACTTATCCGTATGTAAATTTCATGGGGTCGCTATGTTGACTAGATAAATTGTTATCTATGAACTGTGCTTGATTACTTCGCGGCTCTACTTCTCATTGGCTAGCGCTGCTGCTGGAACCGTTGTTAACAATTCTACTGACTCTTTAACGGAACTCTGCCTTTCCTCTGCGTTAGTCATGCGTTTTACCTTATTAAGCTTTCACACTAGCATACCATCGACTGGCTGGCATCCGTAGGCGTTAAGGCTGAAAGGAGAGCCCTGTTCTATAGTGGCTATGGTTGACTCTTTGTTAATGATATGGTGGATGAGGTTCGAAAAGAGAGAAGAAAGAGGACGACCGCTACGTCAGTTATGCTGTCAGGCAGCAAATATGAAAAGGCAAAGCGAAACAGGCCAAATCTCCGACCAAACGTGCTCTAAACGTGCCAAAAGTGAGCTTCTCACGAAACCTCTAACACGAAAACAACGCGACTGAACACAAGTAGTAAGTTTTGGTTACTGTCGGCTGTGAACCCTTTTGCCTTGGAGCGTTCAGATGGCTGCTACTGCTGTAATGCGAAGAAGTAACCGCAAAAGAGGTCAGCGAGATTCCGCTCAGACCGAATAGTGTAGATTCTAGCTGATCAGACTGTCGTATCGCAATTAACAGACGGACAATAATATAAATGGAGAAACAATAGAGCAGAGTGAAGGACACACATCGACGTACACGGAAAGAGGATCCAGGCGGAGCGGGTACAATTACATAACTGATTATAAGTGTGAACGCAACAATAATAAGAAGGCTGACAAAGCATGTCCCATATATTCTATAAGTATTTAAAAAAATTCAAACCGCTTGTTTCTACAAAACCAGCAAAGGCAGGTTGATAGAGCGTTTATGGCATTTTGCTTAATGACTGCAATACTAACTGCAATCTATTTGGTTTTGATGGCTAGCCAAAAATTATTAATACTATTTTTAACCGTTTAGAGCTTAACAATAAACACATTCAGAAATGACAGAAATTAAATTCCGATTTTAATAGGTTTAGCAGCGTAGAGGTACCGGCGTCGTTAAACGGTAACAAATACTTGCCAAACAAGGAATCCCTATTCCATTCACGTATATTTGTCGTGCGTGACGTATATATTTGTTTCTACAGGTCCTCAAGCTTTTTGACTGGCACCACGTGGTCATTCTGAGCGATTCCTCACAAACGTTTTTTCGACAACTACACAAAGCGTTATCACCTATTATGCGAAACTTTCAGCGGGAGGGGTACGAGCTTACCCGATTTAACCGTGAATTCGAATCGAAGAAACAGCCCAACTACACTAATCTACTGCTTGAGGGACGCGCACATGGAAGAAGTAAGCGAACGTATTACAAAATATATTGATACACAATATTATAATAGATGGGTAAGTAGTGGCTATGTATTAGTAGAGAAAGTAGAGACGGTGTCGCGATTAGCAAAACTAGGCTTTGGACTCATTTCAACAATCAAACCACGGGTTATTAATAATATAACAAAATTAGACCTTATTGGATCAACAGACGTGGCCTGGCCTAGGCTCAATTTATGAAATTGGTCTGAGCTAAATATAGGTATTGCATTAATCGGCACCTTTTGTGGCCGAATAGGAAAAACTATTTTTTTTTTTTTCCACTTAGATAGAAACTAGCTCTAGATGTGATATAATAACTTGCCTTTTTGTTAACATAGAGAGCTTCATTAGTAATACATTAGCTATGTTATATATATATATATATATATATTGTGGCAATATTGTATCAACTTATCATTTTAACGCGTGATGTTTTGTGTTGCATATTGTTGTGAAAAAAAAAAAAAAAAAAAAAAGAGATATGAAAAGCTTCGATGATAAGTTGCTTTCAGCAGATACTAAAACAAATTATCTTAAATAGACAACTTAAGAAAGGTAAGCATATGGAAATGTTCCAGTTCTACCAAAGTGTATGCACATTATTGAGTTTTGCTAGGTGAGTATTGGCCAAAGGAACTCCCGAAAATGACCGGGTCGCGGTATACGCTACTAACAGATTGAAAGAGGTCATAGAACGAACCAAATGCGCATCCATTGTACGTGCAATGCGCTATAACGATTTTGCAAACACTTCCGTAGGTATTATCTATTACAACTCGATTATATTTGATAGGTGTGTCATTATAATGGCCCCTTAACGAGTGGGCAAGAAAGGTCGACCGACACGGAACTTCCGGTACACATCCTTATCGACAGACCTGCGTCAACAATCTCGAGTTGTTCATGTTAAGCAATGTCTTTGGTGAGGGACTCAGGCGAACAGGGACCCTAGCATTGCTTGTTTCGTGGGAGAACGCTTCGTTACCAGATGCAGTGGCTGATGTCCTTTTTGAACACGCGCTTCCTCTTTATGTATAATAGATAGGCTTACGTCGAGGCCTAGGCTAGCCGACAGGCAAACTCTCGATGCTGCATAGCCGGACCGGTGAACCGACCCCGATATCGCCAACATCCGTTGTAAACGAAAATCAGAGCAAGTGTCCGGATTTTCTACCTCTGCAAAACTCCCACCTGTTGTCGTTGACGGTAATGCTGTTGTTGCTTCTGCTGCGGATGATGGTAGCATCATGCAGCTACTGAGTCTTATGGTCTCATGCAATAGGGCATTGCTCCCACTTCAGGGCCGACCCCGCGTTTTGCCTGCGAACAATCCAACCGTGTAAGACCAAGCGATGCCCAACTCAGGAAAAGATTCGGGACTATTCGGTTCCGGGATGGCGCAAGCAGGCATTAGCTATAAAATTATTGTAACATATATATCTTTTTATAGAAGAGTAAAAGCTAGGTGAGAAGGTTGACTGGACGAGAGGCGGATGGACGGTTTGATACGGCCCCGGCCAAACCAGGCATATATAACATGAATCGTTAGATGAGGAGATTTGCTTGTAAAAGTCAAAAGGTTGAGTTCATGAATCTCTACAATATAATGATGGCACGCCAATACGAAATAGGAATGCACTTTACGTAGTTAAAACTTTCCAGTTGTCAGATTTCTCTGTAGTAGCGTTAATCACTGGATCGAGATGTATCGTTGCCCCTGAAACAGCCAACCTTCGATCTGCCAGCTGCAGAAGGCAAGCATATACGTAAGCTGAAAGAAACAGCATTTTATCTTTGGAAAGAGATTGTACACCGTGTTCATATACCGGCGTCTTTACGTCAAATAAAATGTATTTTTATTGCTAACTATATTGACGCAAGTTGCTTTGATAATTAGTAATTAGTATTCGTGTGCGCTCTCTTCTATCATGACGTTCCCTGGCTAATCTGTCTACGCACAATGATGTATAATATTATAACGATGTATATATAAATGAATATTGGGGGGGGGGGATTAATTTTGTACCTTCTTTCTTGTTTTTCGACTTTTATAGTCTTCCTTTTAGGAGTAGATGGCATTGTCCTTCGGCAAATAATGTTGTGTGCATACGACCTTGGCATGGGTAATGGCGAGTATGCTTTCATAGCTGCCAAACCATACACGAATGTTCGCTATTTTGGAGAGTACACGTGGAACGTTGCAGGAGATAAACGTAATGAGGTAATCATTATATACATATATATATATATATATATATATATATATATATATATATATACATACATATACATATGGGGTTGTCAAAAAAGTATGAATCGTTGAAAGCAAACAATATTTTTCAATTAAATATGCGCTGTTTCGATTGTTGACATTTTGCCATTTTTCTGGTAGTCCCATCATTGTAAAACTCCTGTGGTTCCTGGGCGAAAATTTGTGACAAATCATTTTTAGCGTTGAAACTAAATTTACATCTGCAGAGATCAAAACAAATCATAGTCTGATGGTAGAAGATCTGGGCTTCTCTCAGTTTTTCGAATGTCGAATAGATCGAAGCATACGTGGTAGGGCAATTTGTATGATGGAAGACAACGCCTTTTCCATTCACTAGCACCAGTCGATTTTGTTTAATAATTTAGCGTATTTTTATTGGTTGTTGACGGCGTAGGTCTGAATCAATGATTTTGCCTAACGACAGCAGCTTATCATGATTACTTTAGACTTAAACAAATAGATCATCATCTTTTTTGGCCTCAATCTAAGTTTGGCCGAGGACTGTGCGTTTGTGGTCCGCTTTTCATCGTCCTCGGATAATCACTTTCGAGATGGCCCGATTTTATTGCGTTTCTGCAGGGTCTCGGAGACAACGGTATGATCAGGTGATCTCTTTTCGGTCAAGACCCGATGCGTCGAGATTTTTTTTTTCGTAAAGAGCTTTCCTCAAGCATTCGATAACTGTTTGGTGGTACATGTTTGGCTCGTGGCAATATGACAGCTACTGACGTATCGATTTGGCTCAGCTTTTGTAATAATTTTATTAGATTTTCCATAACTGATCAATTACTATGAGGGAATATTTCACATTGAAATTTGCAGAACGCAAACGACAGAACTATCGTTCGGTCGTTTCTTCTACCAGCGTCTCTCGACCGTAAATAGCAGTAATTGCACACGAGCCCGAGCGATATCTGTGTCGATATGGCAACCGAATTGTAAATCATAGCAAATGACAGATTTCCAAGGCGCAATATTTTAAATCTGAAATATATGATTGTGAAAACGTCTGGCTAGAAAAACGGTCAATAGTTTGGTGTTTGTTTAAAATGGAAACTGTGCAAACATTCAAGCAATCGAGATGTTTTTAAAATATTTTTTATATTCTGAAAGTAGTTATCTATACATATTTTTTTTCCAGACTAATTGAGATAATTTAGGGGGCAAAGTGGGGTAGCGTAAATTATCTGCACGTCCGTCGATTAGATATGTTCTCGCTGCTATCGCTTTCCAGATCTCATCAATGCTTTAATCTTTTTTTTTTTAAGTAAAGATAATAGATTTTTTATTTCTAATATAAATGTCCTCATATGTATTTATTTGAGTCGATATTGCATATTATTAATTATACTTGAACCTTTAATTTATTTTTTAACCATAACTTCGTGAAAGTTTGCTCGCTGTAGAACTGTCAGTGCAGTCGACAGTTTTTCTGACATTACATTCATGTTTAGCTACTTTATTCAAAATAAATATCCGTTTCATAAGTTGTTTTTTATTTCGGTTGCATTCTTGGTCATTATTTACTACCCAAACAGACATGATAATAATGGTGTCTGCTAAATTTAAACTATCAATCGGTTTTGAAGCCATCGGCTTTTCTAAAAAAGACGATTTATGTCTTGTACAATGTGCAGGTTGAAAAATGTGTAAAACGTTTGTTCTTTGAAAAACGTTAGAAAGGCCTCGCGGTACTTATTATAACATAATTGTTTTTGACATGGATCATGGCCAGATCGTGAACTATAAGAATACATGGCTTTTTATTAAAATTGAGCTTGAAATACATAAATATTTGATATTGAGTTTGCTTCCGATATTTTTTTTTTTCATTGTATATATCCGAAATTTCCATTGAAATATTTAGAAGGTTAGTATTTAGGCATTTTCGATATTTTTTTTTAAATCTAGTTCGTTTATATGGCTAGCAAAAATGTAACTACCTTAGCACTGAGTGTCTTGCCGATGCTTGACCACTGCGTCGGATCCGTAGCGATTGACAAGAGAGCTGAAGCCATTTCCAAAATTAACTAATATATCATTGTACTCATTTTTTTTTTATCCTTCTCTTTGCATACGACCCATTCGTCGTTAACCCTTTGAAGGACGCCCGTAAGATGTACGAACAGCTTATGGTTATCTCGCTCATTATGCGGCCAAGCCGGGAGTATAAAAAGTTTGTCGAAAAGGTTGTGCTGAAAAGTAAGGCTGAACAAGTCAACGGGCCAATGATCGACAAATCTATTGTAAGTAGAATTAATATGTGCTATTTTTACCAACAATTGCTAATTAGGATATTTTCCTTGCTACAACAATGTGCTACATAGAATGTTATTATTATCGACTGTTATAAACGAAGCCCGGTTTTCGTACACAAGTTTGTTATGTTCTAGCATTATTTAAGCAACTTTTTTCAAAAACTTCGAATTACTTTAAAGAGGTACTATACAATGATACAATTTTTTTCCATAACCTAGTTATCGGGATACGGTTTTTGCATCAGTGAACTGCCGCGTTGTCATTAGAGTAGAAAATACACGTTGAGTTGTACCACCTCCATTAGATAGCCCTAATGACGTGGGTGGTCTTCTTCACTTCACTTCACTCCTCGCGCGCCACTTCTAAGCTTTTTGCTTGCCGCGTTACACGCAGCGGCTAGCTGGTGCCTGTTTGGGTTGTTCTACTTTGATCGAGATATAGGCGTATGTGCTTTTAGCTTCGAGACTTGGAACAGCAGGATGGGGCTTTAAGACTCTTGGTGCCTTCTCGTCGAACCTGTATCTTTTCTCTGACTGGCCCTGGGACATGGGCAAACTATCTGTGCTACTTATAATTGCCCTACAGGCGCAATGATGGTGCTACCGACGTGCGCACGTCATGACGATACGCAGCAGCAACAGCACGAGACGCAGCAAGAAAATGAACCGGAACGTGCAAAATAGAAGACGGCGAAATGAACGACTGACCTATTAGCTGGTTCAGGATCGCCGTGAGCACGAGAACAGTTTTCGGCAAGTCGTTCGTGATCGCGAAATAATATGAAATCTTCGATATCAGAAGGTTGGGGGGCATCTTCTCCAAATGAAGGCGGGGCAGCTGTAGATGCAGAAAAGTTTGGTCTGAACAAGATCAAACTCGATCTCGCCACCGATCAGCGGAATTTCATCGATCTTGTGCATCCACGGCAGTCGTCTTCGTGCATTTCGTTTTACAGATACTCCTCTTCTAGTATTCGGATGCTGGTTGTCCGCAGGTGTGCGTTCCGCCTGTTTTTTTGTTTACATTCTACTTGTCGTGGCTCTGCCGTTGTTGCCAGCGGCAACGGTGTGTTGTACCGGCTGTACTCCAAGAAACTGAGCCTCTTTCCCCCAAAATGAAAGCCAGCTGTACCGCATGACGGCGAGGTCGGCGTTTGCTTTGACGGCGTCATTTCACTACGTGTAAAGGCCAGACCTAATTCATGGATACGGGTTCATTTCTAACTTTACTGCCTTCCTACCTTTATGCCTAATACCTTCTCACTGTTCTCCATTGCTGAACCTCTTTGATAGCGCCTCCGACAGTGCAAACTTCAATATCATTTTAGGCCAGCCTTGAGTCCCACCCGGTGTAATATAATCTCGCCGATATTGTCCAGGACATTCGTCTTTTTCACTGTCGGCATCTAATGCTAAGAGCTATTTCCAGATTCCCCCAAAACCTCCGCCTAATGTGTACCCCCAGGCTATCAATTTTTTGCGTCACACCCACATGTCGAAGTTCGCCTGGCGCAACTCGATCCGTGTGAGACTTCAATCGACATGTTTCGTAACTATTTGGAGTTCGGTTGCTAATGACGTCGGTGGTGAACAGATGGACATTCTACATACACTGCCGACGAGAAAGCAATAAACATTGTTATTTGAGGGTTGTTTGAATTCTTGTTGCCCAGGTTCTTTTATGGGCCTAGACAAGCTGACGTCGAGAAAATGGAGCCTTTCCTTACACGTTTGCCAGACGACTGGCGTCGATGTGGCGATGTAGAGGCTGGCGGGCGTACCTGTTTCAATCGCCTGATCGCTGGTTTATTTTCATGAAAAACATTGTTGGTGTTCGCAGTCAGTTTAAGGAGTCGGTGACGTAGTAGAGGGAAGACCAAGGCGTGAGGAAGGCTACGGAGGCAAGATTAATAGGAGCCATAGATTCGGCAGCATGAAGCCAAGTGAAAGCTAGTAAAAAGACGAAAAGACTGAATGAAACAAGAGAAATTAGGCACGACGTATGAGTTAAAATTTTTTTTTATTCGGCTTCGCTAGTACTTTTTGCCTACTGAACAAAGCATATTTACCCCTATATAATTTGTGCATTGTCAAGATCTTATTGTATTCTATGATACGGACAAGCTTGTAATTGTTTCTGCAAGCAATTTGTGACATGTTATGTTATAATAAAATAGAGACGGTGCAAAATGATTAAGCCTTATTCGATTTGAAAACATCGTCATGAATTAGTTACCGGTTGTTATTGTAGTTTTAAGTCACCAACAACAATTCCTGCGATGCGCAGTACCACTGGACGCCGCCTTTCTATAGGCATCAATTATTACTTTTTTTTTTTTTTTTTTTTTTTTTTTTTTTTTTTTTTAGCCAGTTGCGCGCGGTTTATGACGACTAACAGAGCAAAGATTAGAAGAAAGAAGAATTATTAGTTATCTGGAGAACTAAATACAGAGAAAATGTTTCAGATTTAAGTTAGTTTCAGTGAAGATGCGACGTCTCCATAGGATCGAAAACAGCTAGTTAGTTTTCGTAAGGTAGAACAAAGGCAGGCGTTGTGACCCAACCGCAGATAGATTTTTCCTAGTTACTCCTATGATCACATCGCTCAGTGAAGTGCCAACGAAACGACCTTTGTCGATGAACAACATCAACTTCGGATGTATTCGAATTTCGGTGTTACATATTTTGTGGCTTCAGTAACCCGCTTAATCCGAAGACGTTCGTTATTTTCATCGGACAATACAAGCGGCCTCGATGACACGCGGAGTCGCTGCTATGATCTTGTTGAAACAGTTCTTTTTAATGGCATATTGAACCAGTCTCTCAGATGGGCTCATACAGCCCGGGGCCGATAGATATACATATGGTGCGGCTACATTTTGCAGGTAGTTCTTTTTATCAGATTCGCTTTTTTGGAAGATTTTTTATTAGGATATGCTACTATATGATGATAATGGTACGTAAACGCTGCGTTTTTTTAAAAATCAAATTTATCATATATGCATTACTTGATAAAAATCATGCACAACGGTGTATTGTTCAATTAGTAACGGTGTACTAATCAATCTTAGATACATCATGATATATATATATAACTAACGAGTAAATGCCCCAAATGGGATTGTAGGCGGAGACAGACCCTCGACAAATACGCGACAAATTTTGAAAATTTGTGAGCGTTTTAAGTGAAGGGTAAATTTCACATTACGAAAGCTTCTACTTTACAAGCTATAGTTCCACTGCTAACCTTCTCATGTGTTTATATCATTGCTATAGCCCAAATCGAAGGGTGCGCTTTTGTTCGAAGATATTCTAACTGATGAACGTAATGTTGGAATCGTGATGGTATTTGTGAACGCGTTTTGAACAAAGACAAAAAAATTGCTACTGTTTGGCTACATCGCGCGATGGACAGTGGACATAGATAGAAACCTTGTGTATCTTCGACACGTGTGTCATTTCAGACGCGAGAGTAGGGTGATTGAATCCAGCATGTCCGATGCGTGTATCTATTCAGCTAAATGCTTTTCGATCTACAGCCACCGTCGTATTACGCTCTACTAATTACGAAATCTTGACTACCAGGCTCATATATTGTATACGCATTAATTATTACACATATATAATTAATAGTTCGCCTGGTAATTGATTGCGCGTATACTATTTGCTTTTTAGGAATATACAACACGTATCTCTACCTAATGTGAGCCGGTAACAGAAGAATCGTTTAGCTTTTGTATGTAGTGATACCTGTTGGTGTTGTATTGGAGCTGGTCAGATCGACGCCTATGTGTACAGCCGCTAATTGGGTAGCAGATCGTTCCCTCTCACAAATAACAATTATTTTTCCCCTAATTTGTTTAACGCTACTGTCGTATACGATTTCTGCGTTTCCAGATTAACGAGCTCTTGGGCGGGTTCTATGACTGCGTGCAGCTATATGCGTGGGCTGTAAATAAAACGTTAAGTGAAGGCAAAAACCCGCTTGATGGGAAGCATCTCATCAACGAAATCCTCAAGTCAACACAAAATGGTTGATTAGTTTTTATGTCAGGAAGATTTACTTACCGTTAGTTTCTAAAAGGCATCTGATCATCTCAAGAGGCCTACATAAGTATCAGAGTCTCAGATTAACCAGTTGTTATCTTATTTGATGCTGATAGTCCTTAAATTTTCGATCGTATAATATCGACGAGCAGTAACTTAGCTGTTGCGTCAGCAGGTAGTGCACGTTCAGCAGTATGCAGTTCGTGGAGTAAGTTACGCGGTTTGTAATGTTAATTGCTCCATTCAGATGTTTGCTGAAGGAGAAATCATGCCAAGCGTCCTCAGGCGACTCGGAAAAATATACCTATGTCTCTTTGTCGATCCGAGGAATATTTCCATTTTACTAGAGCTAACGTTTTCATGGACATTTCAGGATTAACGGGCATGTTGCAGTTCAACGAAAACGGCGATCGTATGGCCGAATACGCCATTCATGATTTCAACTCAACTGGGCAAATGGATGTAAGACAATATAAGTTGCCTTTTAGAAAAATAAGAAAAAATTATTGAACGATTGTAAAGTTGAAAACTATATTCTTTATGCCGTCCCTTTATGTATGTGTGCATTGTATTTATTGGCCTATTCGCCAGCTATTCGCTTTAAGTTTACCTTTGTTTTTCCTAATAGGTCACAAGGCTTCTAAGTTAATAGTCATTCCTGCCGTTGCCGCATGCGTATGGTTACATTTCTCGGAATATAACGTCTGTGCACCGTTTGTATTCTTGTTGTCGATGATGGCGGCGATCCGGACGGTGACCGGCTGCAGATCGTGGCTATGTATAGTTCGCTAAACAAGACGGTAACAATGCTGCCGAATAAGTCGTTCTTGTGGTTGACAGGTTCATCGCCGCGCGATGTTCCCATATGCGGATTTCTTGGCGAAGCACCCCACTGCCGTGAGATAGGTAGGTGCGATAGGTGTCCCGACACTGTTTCTTGTCCCTTGCGTTGTCAGTTCATGCTTAAGGGTTCAGCAATAAACGTAAGGAGCAATAATGTTTCGAGTGACACGCATATAAAAGAGCTAAATATGGGCAGATTGATACAAGAAGCCTAAAAGCTGTAGCGAAAGGTACACAAAGGTACGAAAAAAAAAAAACAGGACCAGTAGCACTAATAATTTGCCTTATTATATCTGTTACGTATCTTAATACAGATCTATGTATGATTTAGAAAAGGTAAAATACATACGATTTTAATCATTCATATAGCTTACACTAACTAGTATATGGGACACATTTCGCTTAAATCAAAACTTATTATTACTCGAATGGCGTCACCGGTTAGCGGATACCATTCAAATTTACCCAACCCAACCCAACACAATGCACTTACTTGTTGTCGTCGCCGATCCAGTAAGGATCACACTCCTAGTGATGTAAGCAATGATTGCTTACATTTTAAATATGTAAACATAACAGTTTTCGGAATCAATAGAGCCGTGCATCTTGCGGCTTAATCCTTTTTTGGCGGTTGTTGCAGTTAGGTATTTCATAGTATATTTTCATAGTATTTTCGGGTCATTCGGGTTCGTGGGCCAAGTAAACGATTTTGCGTCACAACAATCCGGTCCTAAATCCTGTAATTCGTGAACTACTGGACGAGCAAACATTCGGCCAGTGTATTTCCGACAACAAATCGAACTACCAGCTTCAGGGAGGGCACAACTAGCGGATGCTATCCGATTGTGGAAAGCTATCTATTGACATAGGGGAATACAGGAGCTGGCTGGCATGCACGAAACCAGACATCCTTGTGGGAGTACTAAAACTTTTCCACTATCACTAGACCAACTGAGATTCATTTCTTATACGTAAGAAAAAAAAAAAAGTTCAATATACTTATCGATTATTTTGAATAGAATTGATTACAATAGAAGATAGCTGCCTCACCACGTGACAGAAAGCGACGCTATCTAGTAACCGTACAGTCTTCCAATACAACACAAAGTTTTATAATAGATACCGAATTGGGATCCTGACAGATTTTTTCTGCCAGTCGCATTAGAATATAGGTGGAAAACATCTTGCGCAAAATATAAGCAGATCCGGGAGCCGACATCTACAAATCTCGTTTCAAACACGTACAAAAGCTTGTTTTCGTCTGAGAATAGCTAGTCGTCTACACAGGGACAACTTCATATATTGAATTTGATCGTTGCTCCTTACCTTCTCATCGTCTTATCTCTAATGTATTTAGCTTGCAGTTGCAATACTCATGAAGCTTGCTACAGGTGTTACGCTGTGTATTCGATAAAGGACTGTCTACGAACAAATGGTAGTATAATGGTGCACTATCCGGAATATACGGCGGGTATATGAAAACGTCCTGCCCGCATTGTATTTATTTTTGTGGGGTTTCCAAAAAACGTATGTGCTCGGACGTTGTCATGATGGAAGACAATGCGTTTTGTGTCCAGTGGCTTCGATCGACGTTTTTCATTATTAATTAAACAGTTTTTAATTAGTAACTAAAGAGATTATTCTACTCTTGTGGTTAACCGTTCACGGTAGAGGTCCGAGCTAACCATTTTGCCAGGCCGCAGCAATTCGTAGCGCACGTTTTCTTCCCAATCCTACCAAACACGTAGCGTTCCGCTAACTGGTGTTAGGCCAGGCTTTGTGAGGCACATTATTTTGATTTACAAGCTATTATCGTACGTGGCCCACCTTCAATCATTTGTGATACTGTTTTAGAAATATAGCTTGATTTTGTTATGTTTGTTGCGGAAGCTCGCCAATGGAAACACGATCGAGTTAATTACTTTACGTCAATTCAAGTGCTATCGAAACGTCGAGTATTTTTTGCTTCAAATAGATGACTTGTTTGGTGGTGAGCGTTTAATTCCTTGGCGGCATGGGATTTCATCTATTTTTTTTTGTTATTTGCTCAAGCAGTACGAGGAAAATCATCCACATCACATTTTCCAAAACGAAAGCGACGGGACCGTCTTTAAATCGTCCCTTAAGCTTACAGATCTTGAACCTAAGGCGCACAATTTTCTAGGCCAGAAGAGCATTTGTGCGTCGATCACTCGCCTTCTAAAGGCTTAGCTGGTCGTATCCGAGCAAAATGTATTACGATTTCAAAATCTCAGCGCACCTGGAAACTAAAAATAAGTGTCGTAATAGAACAGTCTTATTTAAACATAGTTGAGATGAAATTTCCTTCGTATACAGACTGGCATACCATAATCCGCTTTGGCCTACGCGATAATCCTAGTAATTTTTTGTTGTCGTAAAGCGTATATATTTTAGTAAAATAATTATTCATTATAAGTAATTGAGTATACTTATAACCGGTATTTCAGAATCGCCAATTCTTCTCATTGTCATCACGGTGGTGACTTTAGCCAGCTTCCTTGGAATGGCAGTCATCGCACTCATATTTTACAGGCAAGCGTTTCCTTTGGATAATTAATAATAATAATAATAATAATAATAATTTCACCTTCGTCAGTGAAGCGTATTTTAGTATCCGTAAAAAATGGCTCATTTTCAATCCTACTAATGACCTATGTTGCCAACGCCAAACCTCCAATGCTAAGCTGCGGCAGGAAGTATTCAATAAGAAACTCATAGAAACGAGTAACAACCGACTTGGTTACAAGTAGTGCCTGTTGCTCGATTGAGGTATAATTAACTACAACTAAGGGCGCCTGCAACAAAGTAATGTTTGAAATTTTACATAAAAATATGTGCAAAAATACCTGGGAAACCAGATGCTCTCAAAGAGACCGTCAGCGTTGGCCCACTAATCCGTACATCAGATATTTTCATTCGAATGATATTGATAACATTTCTTTTATGTTGATGTTGACTCTGTGATATTAGCTGCATTTCTGTTTGTCTTAAAAATTTAAAATGTAAGAAAAAAGTCGAGCACTTCTGCCACCGCGGAACCGGACTATAATTTGTGGGTTTTTTTTTTGTTGTGGTCGCGTTTCTGCAGGAAAATGAAACTCGAAACCCAGTTAGCCAACCTTTGGTGGCATATCAAATGGGACGAAATCAGCTATCCGGATAAACAACAGCGTAAGTCTGCGACATCGCTTTCGATCAACGGTGATGGCCAAAATAATGGTGCCACCGAGTCGAAAACTTCACCGGTAAGCTGTTCGACAATGGTCGTCATATTTTTAATAGGGCAGTATTATCTTGAGAGATTTGACAACAGAATTCCACGTCCTCGTACGCAGGGCAAGTCTGTTACGTCTCTACATTATTATATGTTGTCTGTTAGACAACAATCATCTTTTGAAGACATGCTTTAGACACTTTTGAAAAGCCTTAAAATTTAATGACACATATTACTTGCGTATTACGGTGTGTATATTGTATCACATACGGGTTACTTAATTTTTAAATCATTTTATAGCTCTCGAATGAGGTTGACAATGCCTTGAAATGATTCATCATTGTCGCTTCAGTCTGAAAAATCAAAAATTATTTCTGTGTTATTTCCAGCGTTTCGGAACCGGGTTTCCTGTTGAAAATGGTGTTCCTGGAAGATTCGGAAATGTACATATTGGAATATACAAGGGCATGAAGGTCAGTTAAGGGGCTGCACAAACATAGTTTAGAGCCTATCATATCATTCAGTGTTAGCTATTGTAGATAATTGTAGACAATTAGATGGTAATAATTTCAGTGGTTGTATTGCTCAAATGATTCATTTAGCTAATTACTTTCGGATTTAAGGGAACGTACCTAATCATTGCTTTAATTTCTAGGACGCATCAGCTTTTTATGTGTGTTGTGGTAATTTTACTATACTTCCGTGTTTTGATGTTGTTATTACCATTGGCTTGGGCAGGTAGCGGTTCGTCAACTACGTATCTGCAAGTTCACGACCACCCGATCCTTTCTGCTGGAACTAAAACAAATGCACGACTTGACGCACGAAAACCTCGTCCGCTTAATTGGGTTAACCGCTGAGGATCTAAACGTTGGCGTCGTCATGGAATACTGCCCTCGAGGTAGCCTGCGGGTGAGTCGTCTACCCTATCCTTTCTAACTCGGGTACATATTCCAAATAGGATACTAGAAGACATCTAGATCGATGTAAAGACTATGTGCCAAAAATTGCACGCGTTTCAGATCTATCTGCCCCTGTTAAAACTATGTTGTATTTGATATACTAGCTGGGTGAAGGAATTCGTGAGATAATCGTAAGCCTGACAGCACAGACCTTCGCGATGATCAAAGCTTCTTTCTTACAGAATAACTGGCATCTTGCGACTAGACGACAGATTGAAGTCCAACGAGCGTTAATCCATCAACAATTTACATACAAATAGACGCTTTGCGAATTCATTTCTATCTCCATCTTGCCATGCAACATCAACGATGCGCTAATGGTAGTGAAGTAATGGCTGACCTTCTTCCGTTCAAGCTTACGCTACCCCAATGCTTTATAATGCTTCGCTTGTAGAATAGTGACTTGGCTATACGGCATTTGATGTTTGACAGAACGGCATTTTATGAAACAATTTATCGATTATAAATTTCAAGAAAAATTCAAAAATATACTTTGCAAAAACTACTTATTACTAGCAAAAAATATACTTTATTCTATGTAACCTGTTTTGCATATCAATTGCAGGACCTTCTCGAAAACGAATCCCTGCGATTAGACTGGACCTTTAGGTACTCAATCATCAACGATATTGTCGAGGTAAGTTTATATGAGGTTAACTTTTTCGTTGCAGTTTGTTCAGCTATCTATTACTACCTATACAGTCGTCGCACTTCGTAAATTGACACATCGTATATTTACCCACATATCAATAACTCGGCCAACGTTAATTCTGGTTTTCTGACTGATGTCCGCGCGATTTTTGGCTTAGCTGAAGCTAACAAACATCTCCGTTCGTATATAGACAAGTACATATGGTTGCAGAGACCCCACTAGCGTTATTTTATTACTATAGTCGTAAGGGAGCAGCTGTGAGAGAAATTTGTAGCAATTTTGATCGTGTTACACTATTCGGGGCGCATAACGAAAACCCCCCGAAACGTTCCCTTCAAAAGCCATATCATGGCGCCGTACGACATCGTCGTCGCCGTCTCTACCGTCAACGGTTACAAACAAGCAAAAGCAAACAGTTCATCGCTGATATTTGGCGTTACACGATAGTGATAGTACAAGAAGCTTTTCCTTTTGTTCCTTTCACGACTGCTCTTGGTCAACAAGGGGCAGTTTGCCCAAGGTGAAATACGATTCGTTTGATAAGGCATGCTCAACAAATAAGTCTTTGCAGGCTCCGCGACTCTCTCTCACCATGCACAATGTAGTAGCAGCAGCAGCGCCTCGTACTGTATCAACTAGCTGCCACAGTACTCTGAAAAGACGTAGCCTCAAGCCTTGTCTGGCCTCTGCGCCTCTTGGTGATTCGAAAATTTCAACACAACTTTTACAGGCGGCATTCATATCCCGCTTTTGCCCCCTGCGCAGCGATTGCTGACAATTTTGACCATTTTTGACTTTTTGCAAGCTGATTTATGAAGGTCAAACTGTTGTCACTTGGCAACCTGCAGTTTTTCATTCCAAGTGCTAGGTTAAAGTTCAGCGACCTTGAACTAGATACAACGATTCTTACAGCGAATCACAAGCTCAGTCTACTTTCCACCACCATCACTGATCCGTTTGGCGAATTTTCCTTCGGCCAATATTAGTATAGCATGGCGTAGGGAATCTGAGCTCAATTGAATTGGTGCCATGTTTGATATGATCTCTCTTTTCGATTTATTCTTTCTCGCTTTTATGATCGAAATCTATTTTCCTACACAGTATAGATTATAGTATATATATATACAGTATAGAGTGCCAAAGCTTACCTAGGTTATTCACCGTGTTAGGAAATACTTAACATCATTGGGAAAACAAACAAAGGGGTCTCTAAGACAGGATATCGTGGCCGAATGTCGCCAAGGTGGATCAATGAACGAAAAAACCCGCAGTAAAGTAATAATGCACAATGGTGTAGAGTGCTTATAAATACCTCGGGGTAACACAAACAGTGTGCTAAGCTTATGGATCGTTAAACCTATTTGTAGTTGCTGACGGACAATAGAGATAACGCGAAGGCGAAACCGTGTTTGATTCGTCTGCGACGTTGTCTACCGAAGAACGTCCCTTTCTGGAGGGCAGCGTGGGAAGAACAAAGTTACACAGAGGCGTCGTAGACATTCTCCCATGATTGAAACGAACGGTCTAATGAACGATGTAGCATGTAGCACGTACCTTATATATCTATTATTCAGCTACTCAGCCAGTGAGGTACATACTGCCGTTAACAATTTCAGGGCATGTGTTTCCTCCACTCGAACTTCATCGGTTGCCACGGTCGTTTGCGTTCGACAACTTGTCTTATTGACGCACGGTTTGTTGTCAAGATATCGAACTTCGGCCTGCGAGAGCTTCGAAGACAAGTCGCCCTACCAGAGATTGAAGATCCACGTAAGTGCAATGAAGTAGATGCTGTTAGCCTACCGAATTCTAGCGTGCACTACGCAATTAGTGTATATTGATAAGCAAAAGCACTTATTTGGCCCTAGCTGAACAAACAATTCAATAAGCTAGACGTGGCATCATTGACTGACTATACAAAAATTCATATTAGAGCAGAAAGAAGCTTGTCCCTGCTCAAGACGTTGAAGTTTACCGTTCAAAGCGTATCGGATGGCTTCCCGGAGAAGCGAGGCGTCTCTACAATCGAATTTGAAGTCAAATCACCTCATATTACTTTTAGAACAGCAGGCAAACACGTCAGTATCGCACCAAGCTGAACTAATCTCTCTTTGAATGCAAGTTCTTTTCGAAGTTCACACGAATACCGCGCAAAAAGCGTCCTGGCATAAAATTATAACGTCTAGCATTCACGTACGTATAGTAATATACGAATAATGCATACGTATAAGGTGCCGCATCTTACCTAAAAATTTGTCAAAATTCAACTTATAACTTCAATATTGAAGCTACGATCTTTCACATCTTATCGTACTAGGTGATCTGCTGTGGTGTGCGCCTGAACATCTCCGAGGCGACCTGCCTCTTCGGCGTGGCTCGCAGAAAGGCGATGTGTACAGCTTTGCCATCATTCTGCAAGAGATTATCACCCGTTCGGGCCCTTTCGAAAATCTAGAAAAGTACTCGCGGCATTTTCTACCACCCGAAGAAATTCTCTTTCGTGTCAAGCTGGGCTCGAATCCTCCGTTTCGACCAGATGTCACGCCAGATGACTGTCCTCGTGAACTGCTGTCGCTGATGAAGCTCTGTTGGAACGAAAGCCCATCACTCCGACCGTCATTTGCTATCATCAAGCAACTCATGAAAAAGTACACGAAGTAAGTTGCTAGCTAGAAGGTAGCGCGCTGGCGCCAGTCAACAATCCGTAAAAGTGCACGCGACGGAAGACCGATTCCGAGCGGGCTGAATTTTTGCAGTACGCCGACGGTTGACATTCGAACTAACGAAATAGGTATTCAAGTAGTAAATACGTCTAAGGGGCGACTCTTAACGTTTGCGTGAAGATATTCGCCTTCATGTATTATAAAACTATGTATTATGTGTTGAGATTATCGGTGCAGCCATGCTTATGTACATCGGTAAGCAAGCACTGATAGAGGAAAATTAATCAGAAAAAACTTCACTAGAACAAAAAGAGGTTTCGCTTATAATAATACTTCGATAATAACATTTACATTGTAGTACATTTTTATTGTATCTCCAGGCGTGAAATGGCGTCCGTTTGCTAAAATCGCGTAATACTTTCCGTGTATCATGTACTGCCATAAAACCCATCGGTATTAGCCAACGGTAACTATAAAGGTCATACTGTGCGCTTTCCGTTATGTGCCTTCCAGGTCCATGGGAAGTAGCAACTTATTAGACAACCTATTGAAGCGGATGGAACAATACGCCAACAATCTCGAACAACTAGTTGAAAATAAAACTGCACTTCTCGTCGAGGAAAAGCGAAAGAGCGACGAACTTCTATATGAAGTGTTGCCCAGGTAAAGATAGAACGTCAATGGTCGATCACTGGCAGGAAATGCATTTGGTTTGTTTCGTTCGAATAGCTGTCAGCCTCTCCTGAGCTAGCCTCACGCGGCAAGCGTACCTAGCTTTTACAGATCGTTGACAAGTACGGTCGATAACGGCAGAGAAGCGCACTGATCTTGATTAATTAAAATAATTGTGTGCTTAGGTACGTGGCCGAGCAGTTGAAACGTGGTGAGTACGTGAAGCCAGAGGCGTTCGAATGGGTCACCATTTGTTTTAGTGACATCGTAGGCTTCACGCAGATCTGTGCTAATTCAACACCTATGCAGGTAAATGGGCAAGCGCTCCGACTGAGTTGGCATTCAATTTTCCAGATGCTTTATCCATAGTTTCGGTATGCGCACATCGTATCCGCTAACGTGTTAGTAACTGTATCTATGGCACCGTAGAATTGACTCATTCTTGTTTTCATTTTCCCGATCGTATTTAGTGATACGGTGATACTTTTAGGATCGGAACAGCAGATGAAATGCACGGTAAATTCTTAAGTAGATGAATAAGTGTTCCTGTGGCCTTTCCCAGTAACTGTGGGACTATAGGCAGGTGCTAAATTGTGCCTTCAATGCTCAGGTGGTGGACCTTCTGAACGACCTATACTCGTGCTTCGACGCAATCATCCAGAACTACGACGTGTTCAAAGTCGAAACCATCGGCGACGCCTATATGGTCGTAAGCGGCTTGCCCGTCCGTAACGGAAATGAACACGCCAGGTGAATTGGCGGCAAGCGAACAGCGAGCCGATCAGAATTTTATTGATTTTTTCTCGCATATAAATGTGATCCTTTTTATATTACCATTGAAAAAGAAAAAGAAGCCAACCAACGCTCCAGGAAAAGAATTACTTCGAAAAAGCGCTGCGCCAACATGTACTGCTTTCTGGTCTGGGAAAAAAGAACACGATTATGCTGGAAATAACAAATCGTTAGATCTGTCGTAACGTCGTTATTGATGCACCCTTTAATCATAACATTATTATATAGTACTATAACAGAGATACATTTACGGAAAAAAGGGATTATAGTGACAAATAGGGCTACATTTGCACACTATAGTAGACGATTTTATGGATTTCGATCGTAGCTATGAGTAGACTCGCTTAGTGATCGGGAAATAATTGTATATATGTATATTATATATACGACACTAACTGCGCTTTGCAGGGAAATCGCTCGGATGACCCTGAGTTTGCTCAAAGCCATTAAACAGTTTAGGGTTCGGCATCATCCCACCGAAAAGCTGCAACTTCGTATAGGGGTTCACTCAGGTAATTCTAACGTTGCAAACATTTTTGCAATCAACAGACTATCTAAAACCATGCGTTTACTCAATACGCATGTATTGGTTTCACGCAGTTCCATCACACGCGGCGTCGTTGACATTGGCTTCCGGTCTAGAAGTAGATTGAGAACTACGGCTTTGAAAGGGCACCCAGTTGCATGTAATGGAATTGTCACTATCGGCTGTCTCAGTGGCAGTTGAATGCTGGAAGTAAGACGATTAGAAATAAAAACATTGTATCTATCTTTCCTTTAGGTCCCTGCGCAGCGGCCGTTGTGGGGTTAAAAAGGCCAAGATATTGCCTTTTTGGTGATTCCGTTAATACGGCCTCACGTATGGAAAGCTACGGAGAGGGTAACGAATTATTTGCTAATTTCAATGGCATTGCTGTAGTAGGATTAACGCGAGGGCCTATCGAGCTCCGTCTGTGAACGTGATGAATAATACTCCACTCCGGAAAACACGGGGTTTAGAATCGAATCCCTTTTGGCGTGTGTACTGCCGTCGCCGTTGAACTAAGAAAAAAAAGCCACTCAAGAAGGAAGTGATTTTTGCATTCATGTAATTTTCGCACGTATGGCTACCCATGTATCCGTTGGTCTAACTAATATTGTACATTATTTGAATAATTTTTACATTGCAGCAATGATGATACACATCACAGGAGATACGAAACGTCTTCTCGACACGTTCGGCACATTCAAAACCACCTGCAGGGGCGAGATCCAAGTAAAGGTAAGCATCACGTACGCTGCAATGTGACACGGGAACGATTAATATATATGAACGAAATTTTAGGGATGAAATAAGCGGTCCAGGTTCAAAATCAGGCATAAACATGCCTCGTTTCCAGCCTTCTAAATTTGTTCTAAGCTTTAAAACGCACAAATGTTCTCGTGCATATACTTACAGGGAAAAGGACAAATGATCACGTACTTTCTGGAGGCCGAAGATCCGCCGTTTTCCCCAGAGATCGGTCTTCAGGGCACCTTCTTTACCAATGAACATCTTCTCAAAGATATCTGAACTCGAAGAAAAACAACTCATGATTGTCGACAGACAAGCATCATTGCTTCACTAGATCGTTAGTTATAAAAATTAACTCAGCCTTCATACCCACATATAAATACAAACAAGAATATATTTGACAGAAGTCACTACACAAACGTTGTAACCGTCTACAATCGCCAATCTATTACCCAACCTGGGGGTCTAAATGATTATATACCTATATAGCTTAGGGAAAAGGTCGACTGAGCGACAACGCAAGGAGAGCTACTGATATAAGGCGTTACCTGTCATCATTGCATCATATCGTCCACAACCTATGTATACGAGAAAAATAAATATAAATTACGTATGTACAATTCCCACCCTATTCCCTAGCAGCAACTAGTTTTGAATTAATGGTACCGGTGATGAGGGTTAGATCTACGGAGTGACGTGATTCAATTCAGTTCAATAAAGGGTAATCGACCAGGTTTACCGAAATAGCACAATGGATATCTGGTGCCTGTACCATTATAGTACACATGATTTGTACATACTATGGCGAAATCCATTCGGTACATGGAATTATATAGTAATAACAACACGAACATGACCACCATTTACAATGAGAGAGTAACAGCGCTAAATTTGGAGGGATTTTGTGAGAGGGCAATGCCTTTAACTATACACCTAAAGCTGTAAATGTGACAATTATATAAAAGTTGGCGAATATTACTAAGTAGCATATTTAATAACACTGCGCTTATATAATATAACGCAAATGAAATCGGGTGCATGACCACGAGATAGAATCAATGGACGTGCCCCTCTAAACCGTTGTATGATTGTCTATTAAGTGAAGTACAATGACGATCGGATGCCGACCGAATTTGTATCTCAGGGCTGCCAGCGATCCGCTGGCATTGATAGGCCTACTCGTCGTAGCGTGGTTGTTGCTATAGGAAAATCTTATTGTATAATAGGAACACTCACCGTGATTCGTTGATTTATAGCATTACGAGGCGGTGGTCCAAGATATACAACTGTACATTTATCGCGTATGTCAAAGTTACTAAAAACCGTACGTAAAACAAAAAATATCTAATTGACCATCGATAGACAATACCTCGACTGTTAGTCGAGGTATTGTTAGGTTAAGGCTAATTGGCACCTAAAAAGTTCTCATCAGCTTGCCTGCCTCGAAGGACCATTGCCATAAGCGAATGCTGGATGCCTAAATTGTAGAACGTTCCTGTCGAGCAACGGAGCATTTCGGACAATTTCAACCTAATAAATTGACGAAAATTGGCTAACAAACCATAGACATTTCCATTTTTACCTCGTCTCGAGCACCTACCTTGTACTCGCCGAACCTGAATGACCAAGGGGAGCGCTAAACATGGCCGTCTTCATGAAGCCTTTCAGATGCCGTTTTCTCTACGCATATATGCGGCAATTTAAGAGAATGCTACTATTGATATAAACAAAAGAAACTAACTGACACCGAGGTGAGCGTATGTTTGATACAGAGTGTGTGATGAGTCGACGGTGTATCGCGTGCTATTTTAGATGAACTAGACAAAGCGGTGACGGATAAATGTCCTCTTATTACTTTCGTTGTATTGTGAAGCGTGTGAATATCGAAACTATGAAACAGGATGATTTACTATCAAAGTAACGGAAACGCACGTCGGGATGCAGCTTATTTCTATATACATCCACATACACACACATTCTTTAATATTGAATATATTATGTATTTGTAAGGAAAACATAGGAACAGAAGCACAAACACCTTCGTAAAATTGCATGCGTAGTACAGTCGGGATATATATATATATATACACACACACACATTATAACGTTAATGAGTTAAGCGTCCTGTAACGAACGTGGGGAACGCAGCTCGACGCGTAAAACACTGCTCGTTCCCACCTTCTATTACCCTGTTCTGCTTCGGGGGTGCTTAGCTCGCCTACGGCATGGCTCAGATAGTAATCAATAAGAGATGTTACTGTGGAGCGCTAAGGGTCAGGGAAGGAATCTCTTCGTGGGGCTCCAGTTACAGTCCAAAAAGATCATGTTAATGCATTTAAAATTTTGTTTTTACGACTGGCCTTAATGACTTCATTTCAGTTTCTCACTATCATTACCAACTGCAGGTGAGCTTCAAGCTATATAATTTACCATTCATAACGACAACGTTGACTCAGTCTTCCGGCAAATTTATTCGATCGACTTCTTCTTCGACAGTATGTAGTTCGATATAATTAGTGCCATCTGTATAACTGCCGGGCTGAACTATTTGTGTGCTTTAAGCTGAAGACAAAGCGTGCTCTCGTTCCCCTTCCGTCGAGGACCAAAACAGGGCATTGTATTTCACGCATTGTATATTGCATATACGGCATGCAAAAGTAAACATGTAAATCTAGCGTAGCATTATATTGTATCATGAGTATGACATATATAATACCACTACTACTACTACCCTATACATATATTCTTTGTGTACACATAAAATGCATATAAGATTGAATGATGTCTTTTTTCGGCGTATTCATTACTATATAGTCGTACATTTCGTCCTTATGCCTGACATTATGGCAGCTTGGCAGAGCAAATAGGGTTCTTTTGTCAGTACGAAACGTAAAACTCGAAACATAGATGTATGAGCATGGGAACGCACAATAAATTGGGTATCCGGGATAAAATGGGAGTGCTCGCGAGCATTCGCATTAGTTCATCCGCTACTTGTGTTGCTGGCCGATTAAAATGGGCAATTCTCTTTGAAAAGAAGCGAGACACTTATCATGCCAGAGACAACGGCCATTGAGTAGTAGGCAATCCAACGCTTTCGCAGCTATAATTTCGTATTACTATCACTCATGCTGTCGCCTTGGTCACCGTGAAACGTCACCACGCCGCTGTTGGGCTCGTTTTCTGTTCTCTAGCCTTGTCGCGTTTCGATGGGAGCTACAACACGCTGACCCAGCTTTGTTCCTCAGCGTCACAGTTTCCGTTCCCAAAATAATTACACCCGTAGCGAACTATTATCACTCTGAAAGCTTTTTTGAGAAGCACTATGATTTCACCATGAAGGTCCCAATGCAGTAGAGTTTCTAATGTCTCGATTAGTTGCCAACACTATCAACGATTGCCGATTTTTCCATGCGTTGATCGAGCGACAACGGCTAGTTCCAACGGGCTTTTCACAGGACTGATTACTGGTACAAAGCTCGCTGTCTAGCTAATCCGCCCGGCCCAATTAAGCACAGCATTTTCAGGGTTTTTTCATGTCACTTATGTATATGATGAAATCGGCAGTCTGAGCGATCGCCAGTTCCCAAGTAGCTTTGGAAAAATTCCGAGATTTTTATCAGTATTTTTTCAAAGTTAATAGTAGCTGCACGGACGAATAAATACGTCTGCAAGTCACGTGCCTGCCTGAACGGCCTAAGCGTTTTATCAAGACATCTGGTTTAGTCTAGATATTGGTTGTCAACAGCGACAGCAATTTTCTGTCAATTAACTCCGAACACTCTGTACGTTCAACAGTAATCTAGCCGTTCGTATCCGTAACTACCTAGCAGTTTTAACTTCCGACGTTCACGACGGAAGCCGTAGTAACAGCTTCAGAAATCTATAAGACATATTTGTCTTAGAAATATTTGTCAAGACAATTGAAATTTAATTTAGTACGTTTATTTACTACACGCGATTAAAGTAAGTTAGTATCGATGCGAGTACAGACTAAGCATTGTGCAGTGGACGTGCGATACGATGCCTTATTTCCTAAATCGACTGCTCAGGAAAGAATATCTCAGTAAATTAAAGGATTGCATGTATTTTTTATTGTAAGTTATCTTTAGCATATTGCGCCTTTCGTACCAACTGAAATAATTAATATGATTTGTTTTATTACTATATTATTATTATTAACTTTTATTGTTATCACCTGGCTAAACTCTCACTCAAACGTCTTCCCGCCATCTTCATGATTTTTTAATTAATTAATAGACTAACAATAATCAACAACAACAATAACAACAGACCACACTCCAGTCTGAGTCAAACTTCGGTTAATAAGTTCATGTATCACGTATATTACAATATCTTCCGACTCTGATAGGGGGGTCACCGAAGCAATCATCGGTGACCCCCCTATCAGAGTACCACAATAGGGTGACCCATCTATATATATTCAGTTTGCCTATGTACTTGTGTATTGAATGAAACGAAACGATTGGTGCTGTAATGCAGTTTTCTCTTCTTCTGTAAAAATATTATACTTCTTTTATAAATTGTTTAAATCGTCCAGTAAACCTATGATGGGTTTGGTAACGGGAGAAATGGTTGGCTTGTTTTCGACTGTATTTTTTCTTTAAACCGGTGAACACCCGCTTCAGCCCGCTTTCTAATGATAGCAACACTTATAAACTTATGATTAAAAACGATGAAATTTAAACGTCCAAACGTTAATCGTACGAGTTATAGTAGAAGCTAGGGTTTTCATAATACAGTATCCATCTCCAACGACTTTTCGTTCTCAAGCGCACAACGATAACATGCTCTCTCACTTTTACACTGTTATCATTTGTAAGTGACCATAATAGCTTTTTTTTTTTCTTTAAGACGGTTCTTTTTCTCTTGCTGAGAGAAAAGATAAGCTTCCTTTTATGCTCACCTATCTACTCAGCTAAATTATATAACTAGCAATACATATTTATGTATAGTAATTATTGCCTTGAAAAATTAATAGCCGATTAATATTATCAGCGTCTTCACGGTCATCATTCCTCATGTAACCTCTTTTTGTCTAAGAATTGGCAAAAGGTCAACTTCATTCACATGTACTCGTTGGCGCGAACAAAGTTGAAGAACTGTGCTCGGCACGATATTCACTTTGATACTCTTATATATATATATATATATATATATATATATATATATATATCGAGGTGTTTCTTTTTCTGTCTAGTTATATATTCATAAAGAGTTTTATATATATATATCTCGGCGATTCTCGGAGGTGCTTGCAGCAAGTCTTTCATAGGAGTAATGGTAGCAATGGCCGTTAGCAACTTGTTATTCTATCAGCTATACATAATCTATAACATAATTTAGCGCTCATGTTATGCTATTATATGCAGGAAATTAACAAAGATAAAACAGTTTGATATGCATTGGTAAAACGTGAGTATTCGAGGACGCTTATCGATACGCAATGTAACACTGCATTTATTAGTAGAGCTTACGCTTCCCAATTCGAAGCGTTGTCCTAATTTTCCTGCATTCATCATTGCAGTAGCTGGATTCTTTGACGGCGGTCCTGTTTGGGCCACCGCTACAATAGATAGCTTCCAAGCATTGCAGAGACTCCTTTTTAATATATATATGTATATTAAATAGAAAAAACTAATGTAAATGCGTAACAGTGCCATGTCGTTTGCTTGAGCAGTAGAGAAGCGGACTGCTGTCAGCTAAATCGAACAGAATTGAGTACACGCACCCGCAGGAAGCTCCTAACTAGACATATGTGTACGCGCAACAAAACTCATGGCTAAACCAAATGGGTACATAGTACGAATTGATTAGGCATCGCTTTGAATACAACTAGTTTGAGACTGAAAAGAAACGGGAGCAAGCGCTTGTTATCGAATTCCTACACTAACGAACTAACGTCAGTATAAACTGGCAAAGTCAACATCGTTGAAACGTGCGAGCGGCACCATAACGGTTTTTCGACCTTCGGCGATTAACATCGTAATTTATTTTATATATATATACATATATATTTAATATTATAATGCCTTTACTGATTTGACTATCGTGTTTCAATAAAAAAAAAGGAAATTTTTCGACGGGCACACTTCAGAGACGTTCACTTGTGACAAACGAAAACGTAAAAAACTTTTAGCGGCTATTCATTCAGGCATGATTTTGTTTTTCCCTCTCTAATTCCTCTCTCCCACGCGTACAGCGACGTCTCTTGGCGTTGTGTGGCGCCAAAAATATAAAATGGTAGTTTCTGCCTTCGCCGCGTTCGAAATATGACGAGCCAATTGGTAGCGGTTAACTCTAGATAATAAAGGCAATAATTGTGTGACGCTGTTTACGTTGTTAGTCTAAAGCTGAAAGGTTGAAAGAGAACCTCGGGTTCGCATCATTTCTATAATCGGGTGACGGTCGAGGAAAAGAGTACGGCCAAAGTCCAACTGAACGAAGTCAACGGTCCTGAACATCAGTCAATAGCAATACGAACAGCAGCAAATGGGTTGAGAAAACTGACAAGGCCGACAAGCGGTCTGGGCAGGTTACGAAGTAAATGCGGCCGTCACGTGCGTTTATGACACGAATATGTCGGACGCGACATAAACGACTCCAGAGAAAACTAGTATTGTAATCTAATGCTGTTGTTGATCGCATAACAGTTATCGAGCGTTAGAAATGTGCCAGCAGGGTTGCTGCCCCTCCCAGGTGCATGTCTAATATTTGGAGCCGTTTACCAATATCTGGATTAATATGAGTGATTGCTAGCGAATGACCATCGCATCTAAGAACAGCGATCGCACTTACTTTCAACTGTAACTGATCACAAATTACCTTCAGCTCTGAAGGTTGACCTCGGTATTTACGTAGGTAGTTTTAGTGTCAGCCCTTATCTGACATGAACACTTACCGAAAGCGTTACCGTTACATTTCGATCTCACAGCGTGAACTGGATTTAAATTGCGAAGAACTTACTTCCCTCTATCAAACGCTGAATAATACCAAGCAGCTTGAATTTGAGAGAGCTAAAGCTTCTCAGAGAAGGCATAGCACTAGGAAATAGAGATCGGGGTACAATCTATAAACAAATTGCACCTGAAAGCCGACAAGTGCCGACATATTCTTTTCGTATGTATCCGCGGGTCGCACACATACATTTGCTGCTTGACTAACAATTCGCTGGTAGTTCTTTCACAGTCGTTATCTTTAGAATGCTCATATTTATGGCAGTACTTTATAATATTGGTAAAAATCGTAGTTATTTGACTTAATCTCAATGAATTGTTTAATGAAAAGAGATAGGTTTTTATCACTACGTGAATTATGTAGATTTTAAATAGAAGATTAAAACGTTCAGTTTATATGCGTGTGTGTATGTGCCCGATACATATGAATACGAATTCTGTTTGTACCAAGTGCATGCGGCAGCTCATAAGCGGTACGAAATCTAAATAAAAATTGCACTGACGATATTTTTCCTTCGGTATTTTTGTTAGACTAGGCCAACAGAAATTGATCAAAAGAAAGCAAATGAAACTTCAATTAGGAGTAACTTGCATGTCACTTATCTGACCCTTCAGCATAATGCACATTGGTGGTTTTTCATTGTAAATATAGAATACGAACAACGTAAGTGTCAATAAAAACACCTGAGAAAATTAACTTCCGTTCAGGTTAGTTTCTGTCAGGAATTGCTCCGAGAGCAAAAATTGTTTCAGCATTTGTATATGCTCATAAATATAAACTAATACCCCAAAGAAGTGTCCGTCTTTTCATCTCGAATAATAAACGTAATTGTAAAATAGCTATACAAAAATACGGTATATGTGTAATCATAACTATTTCCAACAATACGAATATAGAACTTAGTTCCTCAAATAACCTATCGTCGAAAGTTAGCGGTCTGATTAAAATGCTTGTCAGCTTTTCGTCCCATGTTCAATAGTTGTTTACCTCTATTTAGGTATGACGTCTCGGAGTACCAATTAAGATAGTAACAGGAAGAGTTCATATCGAAACTCCATTGTACAAGTAAAGGCAAACATCCTAGTAAAGCTGAAAAATTTGTTTGTTCTAACGTTCGTATGAGATTAGACAAGAATAGCATCAGATACATCTGATGTCAGCAGTTCCCCATCATTCTCTCATTGTTTCTGTTTCTTATTTTAGATGTATAACGCAGCGATGATCGCCGTAAAAGATTATCAATAAAGGTCATTAATGTTTACCGACAACTGTTGCTGCTACCACGAACGAATCCAATATTGAGATCGGATCTCGTTGACGAGTCCGGTCTCTTCAATGCTGTTAGCCAGCGCCAGGCAAACAGCGAGCTTCGACTCTGATCTACAATTTTTGATTCCTAATTTGACGTCATTTGCTTTTTAACTGTATTACCAACAGTAGCAATAATTATAGTTGAATCTGTAGGAAGCTGATGAAATCGGCCCTTCCGTCGATCATTGTAAATTATGCTTGAGATGATGCTACTGGTACGGATGATGAGTAGATTCGGCAAATGAGACTCGATGCTACCAGATCGGCAACAACTCGAAGAAACATGGACATCGTCCTTTTTCGTGTTACCGTAATCTTGCCAAATGTGTGCCGAAGTCCGTTGCAAATATGGCATTTCGGCAGGAGCGGTGCACCGGAAGTGCGGCTGCACGTGACGTCATTTCCGCTTGCGCGCTTTCCGGTCGGCCTCCCCCGACGAAGCCTGTACGGGCCTCAACTCGCGGCTGTTTAGCTATCGACACGTGAGACAAAAGAAAGGAATAATCTGATAGTTAGGGCAAAACGACAACTTTGTGTGGCTCTCTGAGACAGAAATAGGGAAACCAACGAGTCATCGTACGCGTTGCGTAAACATGCACATATTACGTTTGAGAATATTCCTAGAAATGTTTCTGCTAGTTTGATCATTCATGCAAAGGATTTCATTGGTAGCGAATCGCCATTATCGCCGGCAATGACTATTCAACCTTGGCCCTATGAGTTGAACGCTTACCCGTTCCTCATTGTCGGGTACTCTGGATAAAAAGTCGAGCAGTTCGTTGTTAGGTATCACATCAGGGTTTCGGAGCTTCCTTGTGAATTTATTAATGCCCCATATGAGAATTATGTAGCGTAACGGCACGAGATAGAGGAGCAGGGAAACTACGCACAATGCAACCACTGCTAGCCACGATAGGAACGAAACGCTAAAGTTGAATGTACTACAATCAGGAACAGAGATCAGTGCAGGAATATACCGCAAATATATATATATATATACACGTTAGTTCGAGTTCAACTCGATCCAAATTACCATTAAATGAAGTTACCTTTATGCCGCTAAAGGCCTTATTCGTGTACCAGTCAGTAGTGTGAAAGTTATTTGGAACAGGTTACTTACCTGAAATATCCGACCGATCCGATACAATTCGTACTAAAACAATTTACATAAATAAAAATAAGAGAAATCAATGCAATATTAAGCAAAAAAAAAAACCCATCGACATTGAATTCCTTCCTTGTGGGAGCCTGCAGTGACCTTCCTTACGTCTTCGGTTATTCCCAATGTGTGAGCAAATGCTTGAACTCACAGCGTTAAATATAGTCCTAGTGAATAAGTGAAACTTTGAGGTACTTATGACTGGACGGGCTAAGAAGTGATTTCTACTTATATGTATAACTACTTATATGTATATGTACTTATATGTATCGAGTTCATAGCTCAGAAAGCAGCAAGCTAATTCCTTATCGTCTGAATATCGATTTACGACTAAATTATCGTATACCACTTACTTTTTGACCCTTTCGCCGAGAGATGCTGCCTGACCAAGTACATTCTGAATCATGGCAGTGATCTCTTGTACCGCCTGAAGACGCTCTTTTAACGACTTCTTCTCTTCCTGAAAATAGGGTAGGCCTCGGATATAAATGACTACATTTGACGTTCCGTCCGTCGATTTGACCAGGGAACCTCTCTAATGGTGTAAAAAATACGCACGCGATCGTTAGAGACACAGCCAGTGTGTAACCAGTAAGAAAAAAGAATGTATCTATCCAAAGAACAAAACGGCATTGTAAAGCTGGCGTCACTAAACAAAGACACAACATGTAGCAGGGCAATAACAGCAAATGGTTGTGAATGAATAGGGTACTCACTGGCGGCTTGGGCTGTTTCTGTCAACGGAACGAAACACACGCAGTTTTGTAGTTAAGTAGAAAAAGTCAAATAGAACTATGATGACACAAAAACGAATACGGGAAACGATAATGTAAAGGCCTTAATGTAGAAATAAACAGTGATATATAGGAATCTAATGAAAACTATTACAAACTCTCAGTTAGAAGCCTAACAGTAGAGCAGCGGACAATTCTGTTTTATTCAGTTGCATCCAAAATTCAGGCTTAATTTTGGCACTGGTAAAAAATCGTGCTTGCCAATCGATCGAAATACGCGAACGCTAATAGCATATATTGAAAAAATAAATTATAATATATTATGTAATAAAAAATATGAAAATTAAAAAGAAATCAAAAGTGTGCTTGTCGAAAACTTTTAGAACGTATTAAGTTACGCAATTTACGTAATTCTACGATACAGGTAAATCGTATCGCGATATCGTAACCACCGTCGCCTGCTTTGCACCTTTTTTTTTTAAGTTTAGAAGGCTTTTTAAAAGTTTCAATTAAATAGCCTATTATTATTATTATTAATGTAAGTTTGGCAAATTTATAAACGATTTAGCTATAAATTAGCCCTGCTCTCCATATTAAATCAATTTTATTCCTTTAAATCAAGTCGTTATATGGCAAACAGTAAACTAACTTGATGTACACTTACTCACCGGACGATCTCTATCTTCATCGTCGTCATCTTCATTATAATCGCATAGCTGGAAATATACAACGAATTCAGTAACGAGCCTTAGTAATGCCGAGCCGCTTTTCTTTGTATATGTTTTATAATTCAGCACAATGGACCCGGAATCAAACAGAAGTTCCTGACATTCTCTCGGTCGTTTTCGTTTTACTGAGATGTCAAGTGTGAGCCGCTGGGTCGGTGTGGCATGAATTTAAGTTATAATACTTCCTGCAGTCGGCCATGTTGCGTAGCATATGGCAACGCTTGAATCAGCTTAAATACACCGCGTTACGATGAAATTTAGCGATGATATGCAATAAAGAGCTGATACCAGAAGACGGTTTCGCTACGAAATTATTGGCCTATAATTCGTGCCGACTGAATTTCGGGGTACGACCGCAGAAGTCTCAGCTGTGAAGCTAGAAACGGTTAGGTCGTTCCGAACCATATAGCAGATCGACACAATCTACGCGAAATGGAAAAATATCACCTTAAAAATTAAAGCGCAACTTGAACCTTAGGTACGTTAAAAATATTTTCGTTTTTCCACCTACCTAAAATGCTACTAACTTTTAAAAAAATTGACTTCTGCCAAAATGTTTCCTCCCCCTTTCCAAGAAAACTTTTGTCACCGTGGTTCGTCCATGGTTTATACTACACGATAAAATTCTTCACTTTTCCAGAATTCTTGAAGCATCGTTTTAGTTATTCAGTTAAAGGTGCTAAGTGGTATTTATTCGCTCATATTAAAGCGCTTACCATTGCTTCGCGTTCCACACGCGTATAGGAGAGCATTTTCATCGACTCTTGTACGATCTTCTCACGATGCCAGCAACCGCTCGATATCTAACCGAGATTGCTAGCACCAAATATTATCATCAAATATTGTCTGTGGTCGTGAACATTTTTTGTGAGAGATTAGTTCTCTTCCTGTCGACAGGTAATGAGATCGCGTGACGAAGCGATTGGAAAATGGCAACACGTTCCCGTCCCGGAAACTTTTCTAGCACACTCAGGCAACCTGGGATAGCGTAAGTTATTAACTGTACGGACAACTCGCAAGTTGACTGGGTGAAATTCCCACGTGCTTAAAAAGTCTACGGTTCATTACTGCCTTCTGTTGTTGTCGAATCTAGATTTCCAGTTCTTAAATTCGTCCGCCACTCGGAACTTTCGAGACGGTTTCAACTACATTCTAACGACAGAAGAGTGACGAAGAGGGCGGCGCCGTTTGGTGACTTAATCGAACAGAGAACTGCTACTCAAGATCGCAGACAAAACATGAGCAATGTCGCCAATGCAGAAGAGTTCGGAGAGCAAGACGCGTCAACTTCGCGTCAAAATTAACCGGGTATAGCAAATGTTCAGTTTCTGTATAATAATTTCTTGCCCCGACCTAATACAAACTGAATACATATAGATCTATGTATATTTGCTTTTCACGTACCTCGTCCTCTCCAGCAGAACCAGTCATCTGAACGAAAAGGTAATTTTTACCGAATATCAATAACAACGCTAAAGGGAACATGTACAACTCCGCTGTCCACGTAATCAGCAAGAACAACTGAAAGAGAATTAAAGGGAACAGATAGAGAAAGTTAAAGTTTTGTTCGACATAGGCCTCCATTACGACGTCTGCTTCAGAAAGGGTTGAAGGAAGTCTTTTTGCAAGCCAAACTTTGAGTAATTACACTTCGTTTGCGTAGAAATCATAAGATGACATATGCGCAAGCATAAGCTAATGTAAGCGATGCATAGGAACAATCCATAGAGGGGAACACTATCAGCTAAGATTATCGTTGAAAACTGAATATTTGTGGATCTTAAGACAACTTTTTCAGTAAGCGATGCACTATCGAGTATTGCATTTTTCTAAAACTGGCTCAATGAATTGGACCCAATACCTTAACGAATTCCACTGAAAATCAACGAGCCTGTTCAGGCTCTTACAATTGACAGAAAATGGCTTAGCGTACTTCGGTCTGAATGGCCGAGTGTCCAGTCAGCCGTACAATGCATACAATTAGTAGCAGAGCGCTACAAGCGTACGCCCTCTAATGCTGTAACATTGTTTGTGCGGTCGATGTGACCTAACCTAGGCTGGCCGTACTTACTGCGAATGCGATAATGGACCTAGGAACGGATTCCCACTGGAAGCAGGAGTTGACAAAGCGGCCCACTTCGACAATATGCATCACTAGACTCTTTACCCGGTTCACGTTTCGCATGAACACCTGACGACAAAGCACACGGCAACTGTAATTGCTAGCGACAAAAATGCTAAAAATGGGTTCTATAGATTTACTCAAGGTGGGAACAGAGCGCATTTCCGTGCACCGTATTCATTCTATTTCAAGAAACAAATTCAATGCAAACTGATTTTTTTTTTGGAAAAGAATGATGAATCAGGGTTAGTCGATGCACCGGTCTATTTTTATCCGGAGCTTGATTTATGGCACACGTAAAAAGCCTCATCATTTTATTGGCGACTTTGGTCGCTACATCTGAAATGGTATCATTCAAGGTGACTCCTTTTGGGAAGACCGGTATGTGGTCTTTTTTAATGTTGTCATATACAAACAAGTAAGTTACTCTTCACAGATTTTGCGTATTTTGCGTTGTAGGGCATGCTTGTCTCAAGAACTATTTCGTTGGCCGTTACATAAATCGAAGAGATTTTGCGCCTCTTCGAGACGGACCTCGTTCCACTTATGACGTCTGTTAATCCGCTAAGAATGCAAACGACCTCAGAATGTCATCAGACTCAAAACTACTTCGTAGTCTTGTGTTGGAAATAATAGGGAGCGTCAATACGTCTGATTCTGCGCTGTCTGTATGCAATTGCGCGACGGCCAAACTGGGTAACACGTTGGCTGACTCCTTTTCTTGTTGCAAATGTAATGACATCTGTTTAACAGGACGACGTCCTGTAGTGCTCGATGCTGTTAGAAGGTGAGACAGTCGAGCCCTGCTTTGTGATCAACCCAGTCTTTTACTTTATTTAAATTATCTTTTTAATGCTGGTTGGCTATACTTACAACCCGCCTAAATTTCTGATCGATCTGCATGAACTTCACTTCCTTTGGAGTAAATGTTTGTACACACGCTTTGATCTGTAATTGAGAATTTGCAATAATAGAAAGCAATATGCTAGTTACATTTAAAGCACGCTGTAAGTTGTTCGTTTATGTACCTCTTTTAACGCACTAAACGAACATTCTTAATACTGCTGCTTATTTTCAGTTAAGCTATTATTATCTTAACTTGGAAATCTGATTCCAGTCGTACTTTAACCTTATTGAACTTAATTGTTCTTTTGAACGGGTGCTACGCTGAGGCAATGCTTGTGTGTATGCGAAACGGAACCAGAGCGGCACTTACTGGATTGTAGACGACCTCGAACTCAAGAAGGATCTGGCCTTTGGCTCGTTTTTTGAGTTCGCGATCTTTGAGCTGGTACCATCTCTTTTCACCGTTACGTATGCTGACTAGGGGCACCGCAAGCTTGCCCAAAAACTCTACTTTTTTATCCCGGTCTTCATCATAGACCGTGAGTTCGAGTACGGAGTGAATATCTCGCAGCTTACTGTAATTAGCATTTACGTAGCACCGTCGTTATATTGTTAAAAAATTGCCAACTAGCATTGAGTTGAACCCTAGTAGAAAAGCTGTGGAGCTGCCTAGACAACAAGTATTTCAAATATTTTTGTAAGGAACCCATAGACGTCTAAAAACCTCGCATGTCTCCGTCGACATTAGAAGATAAGTGTCGCCAGTAGTAAAAAGCCCGGCATGCTTTTGTCCTATTCTAGGCCATAGCCTGTGAGACTTTTGTATCAAGCAGTTCAGAAATTATAGAACAATCAATGTAACAAAAGGCAGTTTTCTGCCTGTCCATAATCGCGTTAATCGGGCACTGGAGGAGCACTACTCTCAAAAGAGGACTTTCGTTAAATAAAGAGGTGAATTATCGTTTTGTTTAATCGGTTTGTAACGGATGCGATAATAGGGTTGGCATGCGAAGAGTATAGTGTATGTATTTTTATGAGTAATGAAACGACCCAAACAATAACAACTAAATTATGATTGAACTAAAGTAAATATAACATTTACACTCGTTCCCTCAGGATTCAGCGGTAAAAATACCATTATTCTCGCTTGTTAATCATGTAACAACTCTTTCTCTAATTCTATCATTCAGTCTACAATATTTCCCATTTTCCAGCATTGGAAGTACTTTTCCCTCTTATAGCATAGTCCGTTAGGCTAAATTCACTAAAATATTTAAAACAGGCTGAAACGTTGGAGTTATCTTCAGAGAGTTCTGCTTAGAAAGTTCTGCTTTGTATCACACTCGTGAACTCTTAGGTAAGATGAAAAAAGATTTCTGGTTTATAAGAAATAAAGGTGCAAGCAAAATCGCAAAATTTGCACCGATTTTACGTGTTTTTGACAGCCAGCAATAGTCCTAAATGGTATACGCAAATATCGCTTGTACTATAATATGTGGTTATTAAAAACATAAAGCGGCGTACCCAAATGCACCTTAAGGTTAGCAAAGAGCGGCTTCAGACTGTTTTTAACATTGAGAAAAAGGGGAATAGCTCCCGACGCCAATAGGCCAATTGAGCCAAAATGCTCCATTCTCCAAAAAAAACTGAGTTAAACATACTACGGAGGTATATCCACTTTAATTAAACATCACGCAGCGGTACAAAGAACCTAAATATTATAACATTTTAACGTAAAAAAAAAACATTTAAAAGTACTACAAATAGTCAAATTTCGAAATTTCTAAAATTCAACGAGGACCGGACTACCTGATTCTTATGGACTAGTTAACTACTTCGATAAATATGGTTGCGTTTCACTAAACTGATACTAACAATATGAAGATTTTGTTCCACTCTGGGCAAAGGGTCTTATATTCTGTGTGAGTTTGTAGTCGGGTATTGACGAGCTCGAGAACACAGAATGGATCGCTTTTACCTCCGATATCAGCCGCTGTCAAACCCATCGCCTTAAACACTAAAACACAGAGTAATATTGAGATAATGTTAAATAGTACCTAGCTAAAATTAGAACAGCAAACCTCTTTGAGCTCGTTTTGAGCCCGTTTCGTACACCCTTTTTCTACATGTAAAGAGTGCAATAAGCGATCTCTGTTGTTTGAAGACGTAATAAATTAATATTCAAATATCTCGCATCGAAGTATCCTGTAAACAGACGGTGCGTACACAATAAATCAATGATGGCTGATCGGTTGTCATGTCATCACTGTCAAAACAGGGAACCAATTATGCAAGTTTATCTATATTTTTAGCCTTCTCTTTCCACGCAGAGACTAAGCGATTTTGTCTTCTTAATGAAGCCTTTTCATAATAGAGTCGTAATGGTCCTTGATAATGGGACAACCGCAATAAGGCTACTGGAGCTGGCTTCAGACAATCAGACGATGTAATGAACCTATAGGACACAGCATCCTTTGTAGGTTTTTCGTCCGATATCGTCGTTTGCCATTTCATCAGACAGCTGGCTACTAGCATGAAACAACAACGTGTATCTATCCCCGGGTTCGGAGCTAGACCACATCATGATTCTAAGATTAACAGGTAAATACATTACCCACTAAGCTATCACGGGGACATCCTTTAGACTAACCAATTTCTCTGGTATTTAACACCAACAACGGCAAGTATGAGCGTTCGTCGAGTTCGGCTAAACATGTCAAGCTCAGTGCTGTCTCGCTAGAATAGATCAACTGCCGTTGTTAACGGCTCTACGCGGAAAAGCCACACACCATTAGCGCTAGGTGGAGATGTGTCTTACGGTTCATGGCCCTCAAGGACACTTTCGAGTGGGAGTAAGCCTTTTATTAGAAAATATTTTGGCGGGAAGCATGGATGGCTGGACCGATGGGTAGCTATCCAGTTTTCTAGCAGCATGAACAGTAACAGCTCACGACCTCTTACCTGACAGTAACCTTTGAATGCGGTCGGAGTAGAAGAGATTCTTACGTTGGGGAGGTTTCTTTAAAGAAGGTCTTTCAGAGAGATTTATTCCGCGCCCCATTGGGTATTTTTCGCAGATGCCGACAGTTGATTCGTAAAAAAGGAGACATGTGGTATAGACTAGCCTCTTCAGAGTTAACGTCACAGACTTATTTGGTTAAAGGTACTGGAGTATTATCCTTAGCTACAGGACTCTGTTATCCTTTCATTTGTTATGGAAGGAACTAGGAATGAAGCATCAGAAGGTGTAATTAATGCAGTTGGAAGGCGACGAGGCCTCTAAGTGGTAGTAAAAAAATGAAGACACTCCTCGGCGACTTCATGCTTATAAGCATCCGTAGAGGAAAGATCCACAGTCTGCTTCTGCATTTGATCAGCTATTCAGAGCTATTCGGCATAATATACAGATAAAGCGTTCCGCATTGTTTAGTGCACTATTTTCAATTCGCTTACTAGTTTTGCAAGATGGCTCCAATTTAATCGGAAGCACTGACCATGTTTTTTGATACTGTCAGTAAAATTAAATGTATATTATATAAATATTGTATATAATGTCATATTATATAAATATATATATAATATGTAGTAATATTTCGTTTATTATGAAAATGTTCACCTTTGACGACAAGAGATCCAACTTCGTTCATATTTCGAAAGCTATTGGCGAAGGTCTGTAACAGTTGGAAACGTCATTGTTACTAAAGTTTCCGGCCGGTGCTTTAATATTGCTACATTATAATAACTGATCATAGATTATATCTGGATCACTCATGTTCTCTGTGGGTTTTCGGCTGCTGTTTTTTTTCCATTATCTCTGCTTAAATCAGAGATTGCTACTATAGATAATTTAAGAAGTGACCAAGGAAACCAGACACTGGCCTGCAGTTTGATCAAAATTCAAAGATCTCTCAACAGCGTTACAGTTGGAAATCGGTAGCACTGTTTCAGAACGACCCGAACACCCAACTACAAACAAACACGCAAGCAAACATTTTCGAAATAATTCCTAAAGCCGATGTACATGATTTCATCGGGACTGTAATCCCCTAAGCCGAACTCAAAATGGAGCTGTGTATTTTGATACAATGAATAAAAATTCTATACGCTATAAGCAAATAGTTGATTTATAGGACGCTTGTATGCATGCAAATTTAACGAGATTTACCTGTAGAAGTACTTGCTTAAAGTACTAATAGCTAGGATAGTAATCTTGTCTCAAGGTCGAGGAAGTTTACTCTAGTACTTTAAAAAATCTATTTGCATAGAAAAGATGGAACCACTTGTGCATTGTTCATGCGCGGCTATTTATTTCCTGTCGCAGAGTAATAAACTCAAAATCTCAGTGAGTGTCTAGAATATAGACAGACTTACATATTTGTTGGCTATGAGCTTCTGTCCATTTTCCATTGGTTCATAGGAGTCTAGGTCAGAGACAGCAGACGAAACCTGAGTACCCGAGATTGTGATTAACAAAAAGATCTGACCTGCCCCATTCTCCAATTCCTGCCAGATCGGATGTGTGGTTTCAGGCTCGAGAGAACGAAGATCGATGCTAGCTCTATTGAAAAAAAGAAACATGCGAACACGCAGATGTATAAGTTATAGTTCTAGTACCTATGCCACCTCCCAGCTAAATAATCAGCCTTGAATAGAAGAAATATCCTTGGCAGATATCTTACATAAGTACAGCGTTCAAATACATAGTGTGTATATTGTACAGATATATAGAATGAAGGTTTTCAGACTGTCAAATGACTTTCTCGTAAATATCGACAAACTTCTGTTCCAACCTGCGTGTAAATACTCTCCATATAGCGTATGAGACCTCAATTACGAGTTTCCTTGTGCTTAGTTTTTAGCCTGTATCAAAGTGTAAACCATTTCCCTACAGACGCTAGAATTATATCTGATGGTTACGTATATTCAATATAACGACAATTCCCCGCGATTACAGCTTCAGTTTCGGTCCTGAACTACTCACAGGCTCGTTTCAAATGTTCTCCTTGCAGTTTTTCTAAGACTTCCTTAATACCACGAGCTAGCAAGTTGACGTAAGAATTATTGGGCTTCTGGTCAGTGGTGCGCCACATATTATGATTTATCGTGTCCAAATGAAGAACTGTTTGGTGCCCTTACGTCCTCATCTCAGAACATGTCTTCAACTTCCAACGCTGCGCATATCGGAAGACATATAGTCCTCTTTCAGGTGTTTCAGTTATCCATGGATGCACAACAGCTTTTATAGAATATGCAAATAAAGTTCTTCAGTTATGCGTTCATTCTTCTAGAATATGCATGGTAGCATGACACCTCCTTCACTGGACATCACAGATCAAAGCACAAACTCTGCTGAAGCATTTGCTTCTATTCATAATAATTACATGATTTGGATGGTTAGCAAATCAGCGATCCTTTTTAAGAAAAATAAGAAATGTTTTGCCACCTTCTGCCCCATTTTTTCAGCTGTTAACACCGGTTATATCTCTGACTATGATTAAATTGATCCTTAGAAAGCATCTGGCCGTTCTAACATCCAGACCGTTATGACGTCTTACGTATACCTACGCTATTCGGCAACAGTCGTTCATATTGTATGCTCAATAACACCGAATTTTCCCATCAGTGCTCAGAAGGATAATTCGAAATACATTTTTGGACGTCAGTGATTAACGTTGAAGTTCGCACCGTTCTTTCCTTGTCGTGGACTTTTCGTTGTGGTAGGCTAGAATTTACTTCTGTTTTTTCTGCAGTTACGTATTATTTGCGACGCGGCATGGCGCATGGTCGATTTAGATTTATCCAAAAAGTTTACAATAGCTTGAACGGGGGTTTTTCCAGCGCGTAGAAATTGGATAATAGCTGGCTTCTACTGGCAATTTAGAGAACTTCGCACTGTTCTTCGCCGTGACGAATCTATTATTTTGTTATAAAAGAACTGGCTTTTGTTTAATAGCGAAAGTAGAGAACGCAGGCCCGTTACAACAAACATCTGTCCTAATTTAGGATCCGCGCCCTATATATTTAGCGTGAAAGAATAGATTGTACACCGCAAATCATTTCCATGCTATTTGTGTTGCCAAAGCTCGCTCCCCATACCATTAAGCGAACAGTACACTCCAGCTCATCTATACTTTGCTCAGTAACATTGGATTAACAGGAAAAACTAGTTTCTGCAGAGCTCACCGCTATTGCTAAGTGTTATCACGTATTCTTAATATCTCGTGTAAAATACCACAGCTGAAGAACAGTTATATACGAGCACGATACCGCAACTGAATTTCATCGACTGGGCCTCATTCACTCATTTTCCTCATAAAACGTATTACCGCTTTACAGAAAGTCTTCATTCTTCTGCTTAGCCATGCTAGTACCCCTGCTATTTTCCGACGCTGCGGGTCGACGGAAACTGCCACTGCGTCCTGGCGACTTTAGTTTTGAACTACCGTACGATTTATCTTGAATAGTATGCCGAATCATCGACTTTTTAATGCAAAAGGTTTTCAGACATGCGCCCTAAGGCAAGTGAAGCTATCCGGGGATCCAGCGCTTTTGCCGTACGGTTTCTACAGGCTAGAAAAGCTAAGGACAGTAACAAAATGGCAGTACAACTTTAAGCTCTCACACTTGGCGTATATTCGAACAGTCGATGTGGTGCGCTGTTACTGATTACCTTTCGGGGTTTGCTTAGACACTGGTTTACAGGAAGCGACAGAAAGCGTTCCCGTCACGTCACTCACATACATGGGGTCATATACATATTGCGTTTGTTGGTATCCTTAGTATATAGGACAACGACTAGCCGTACGAAACTATAATCTACCGCATGTGGAAGTTGCTTTAGAATAATGTTCGAACCCCCCTTTAGTAGCTTCCTCGTCGACGGCTTTATTGACTGCATCATTAACCAGGTGTTGAACAAATATGAAGCTTTTGAAATCGACGTTTTCTCTTTGTAGAATTGGCAGTTACGCAGCGGGTATACAAAGTTCACAAACTAGTTTATAGGAAAAGGAGAAGCTCACGATTGTTGAAAAGTTGGGGCTAAACATTATACCGTCAGAGGTTTTTACCACCGTGCTATAAGGTGGCAGTTTTTGAGAATGGTCGTAAATCCTTGTATTTTGATAAGCGTTATGTAAACATAGTGTCGGCGTTGTTGTAGTGTGCTTTTAATCATCGTCATAGTACGGTATTCCCGGGCTCCATATCAGATGGAGGTTTCGAAGTAGTCCATGGAGCACTTCTCAAAGTTATTAAAACCCTCGCTTAGTCAATACGCCGGCTGGCCTTTGCAGGAAATAGGAACAGAACGACGATGGCAATATTATACTGGCCTGAGGAGATTTTAGCTCTAAAAAACGTGCGACGAAAAAATGACTGGGACGACTTCTCATAAACAATCTATCATTAGTTACCAGCCACATCTGAAATACACTCGTTTGAAAGACCTGCCGGCAGAGTGCTTAGGTCTAACAATTTTGCATAGATGACTGCACCGTCTGCTCTGAAAAGCCCGCTCATTATATACTTCTTTATGGCTTTCATATGCCATTGAAGTGAAAACCTTGCCTTCAAATATGTACTCATACGTGTTGAGCTACCTATTCAGTAAAACTGCGATCATTTTGGATATATAATTTGGCATGTGCTGTATGGTATATTGATACATTCGAGTGACACCGACTTTTGCAGAGATAGTGCCGTACGCGTCTCTTTCTCATGCACCATGCATGTACTCATATCCTACAATAAGCATCAGAATTGAAAATTTAACCAAAAACGGTTAATTACTAATCTATTTGTCGTAAATTATTGTATTTATATTATGTATATATTATTGTATTGTATATAAATGGAGACATTTGATGATAATGAAAAACAAAAAGCAGTAAGTAATACCTGCTCCAATGGTATTATTCAAAAAACCATTATGAAGTCAAGCTGACCGCATCGATCACTCGAAATGAGATAAAATCGCAGGCTACCATCAGACAGTTGTTAGAAGAAATGATGACAATCCTTTTTCCAGATTCACTTCTTACCACCATTTGTTCAACTTAACGAAAGCGCTCGATTTTGCTCTTAATTCTTTTCCTATGTGTCGGCTGAGAGGTTTCTCGGAGCAGGGGTACGATGACCTCCTTGTTTCAGTTTAAAAAGCTTGATCGAGCTGTGAAGTGGTGGTTTTGGTCGTTTCTATGCCCACTGCTTAAATTCGAGAATATGGTGTTTGCCTTTCCGCTCAGCAGCTCGGACTGGGTTGTTTGTTATGATTTTGCCTTTTGAGGGTACTACCCATGCAGAAGCTTTCATATGAGTTATCTCCTATATGACACATGACAAGAAATGAAGCGGCTCACGCCGCGTTGTTCCAAATGGGTGCCATGTAGGAGCGTCAAGTGAGGAATGATGTCAACACTTACCTTAGAATGCCTACGAAAGGGCGTGTCACGAAGTAGATTGTTCAAGTGGCTGTAATCTTCCGCGTGTGAACTATACACTACAGGATATACTGGCGGAGTTTGTTATAGTGTGCCGTTGAAACTCCGCAGAACATGAATACAAGAGACTCTAGAGTGCAGCGCTTTTCGACGCTGCGTGCTTACCTTCCCATGAAGTCGTTACGACCTCCGAAGTCCTTGTCCCAAACCGTGATTTCGAGTACCTTCGGCTGTTCTTGGTACATATGCAGATCAAACTGTTCCAGCCACTGTGGATTTAACGTTTTTAGACAGAACTGCAAAAAGCAATGTCGAAAACAGCGAAATGAGCGAGGGAATAAAATTGAAATTATGCTAATACTATTCGGGAGCAATGCATACTGCATATGAGAATTTATTCAGGTCATTGCTACAGTACCTTGCTTTTATATTTTTCATTGCCCAGTCGGAATTTGACGAACGGGTCGCTGAGGCCATTTTCGTCCATCGGAAGAAGCTTTCGACCTTCAACGAGGACCACGTTGACTACTGAATCCCAGATTTGTATTTTCTGCTTGCGGTTCACTGGGCCTGTTACTACCCCTTGAGATTCCTGTGACCCTCCTAGACCAAGCCGGAATGGCGCACTCTTTGAAAAATACTGTTGTTGAAGGTACGGCGGGCCAATAAACAAACAGCATATGAAAAGCAAAGCAGTTAATATGGATACCCTTAATATTACTGACGAAAATAATTATTCTAGCCTAAATGGCAGGTAGATACGAGATACAGATACGAGGCCTAATAATTACAGCTGTACTAGTATTCAACCATTAAAACTCCACCTTTACGGTTGCCATGACGACAACGGTCGATAGTTTTCTTAATCTATAGCAATGTTATATCTCTAATTTGCAAATGGTATTGGTCATGAGCGGTTATTCTGTAGTTACCTTTTTTTTATGAGTAAAATTGGATCAGGCATTGGACAGACGTAACTGTGACAAGGACGTTGTACACTGCGTATATTAACGCTTTATTCTCGACACGATAAAACTACCAGTTGGTTTCAATGATGCTGCTTGCACAGGACAAACTAAAATATGGATTCGTTCAACAATTGTTGGTTTATAATTACACAGGTGTGAAATCACGCTTAGTGGACCACGGGACAGATAGCAGGAGCCTAACACGTTCTAAGGCTACCATGTTCTATGATTGTGGCGTCTCGGCCGTGTCAGGGGCGCCATAGTTCAAGAGATTTGTTGAGGCCTTCTTTGGCCTGTGGCAAGTTTGGGGCAAGATTTTTCCAGTTGCTCAGGCTTTAGCTACTGCAAACTCAAGCAGTAGCCTAGCCCCATTTGGACTTATCGCGTATGTGCTGGGTAATGTGTTGACAGCAGACATTGTGCCAGTCGTTCCATGAACGTCACGTCAATTTTACGGTACATTAACATTATGTGGCGTGGAACATCAACATTTATTTTTTCTAATCAGATAGGCTATTTATATATCGCACGGCTCACAGATGGTACTTTATCTAGTATGTAAGAACTTTTCTGGATTATGATATAGTTTCCTTTACTTTCTTCCCCAGTGCTAGAAATCCTTAGGTCAATTCTTTTTTTCTACGCTGACACTTAACAGTTATTGGAAAAAATGGGCGCAACACAGAGGGTCTTCAATATTTGCAGAGTTTAGTATAGTAGGCAACCACAGGAAGGTTTCTGTTGTAGCACGTAACACAGCGTTAAATTTCCGTAGTCATTTCAAAGTTGGCAAGAGCTTCGTGACCTTAATATGAGCGGTTTTCAGTAGCAAGAGGCTGCATCGAAAAATGGTGGATTTCGCGGCACTATTTTAATAATAACTATTGCTTTTTTATTCTATATTTGTTAATAAAAATATTAGTTCTTGTTGATGCAATAATAAGGATCGAACGACGGATTATAGTATAAAATATCATTATAATCAAGGTAAAATCTTACATATAAGTACAGTCATTTAAGACTACTGCGTCCCCGCGCAAATTTTCGATCGCAAAAACAGATTGCACCGCTGCTATGGAAAGTTAACGTGTTACCATTTGTTTTTACCCTTCTACTACATACCATCCATATTTATTTAATATTTAAAAAGTAACGTGAGTGTGTGCGTACAGCATGTGAGAATACGGTAGTGTCTCTTTTTATTGCGTACGATGTTGAATTCCTATTCTTTTTCACAACAAAAATCCCCTCTAGTGCCTCATACGATCACTTTTGATAGGCTAATGAATGAAGCTGGAATCGTCTGCTCTTAGGTTTTCAGAGGTATTCCGTTGTTTGGGCCCTAGGTCCGTTAGGAAGGCCAAAGTTGACCTCGAATTTATGCCTCTCGTATGCCAAAGGGCAGAAGGTAAAGAAATTACATACAATCGCATAGTGTCCTGACTTGCTTATGATGACTGCGTGGCCTAATTGAGTGGCAGCAGAGTTTGCGCGACAGTGAATCGCAACGTCCACTTCAATGCCATTCATTTTTTACCAGGTCCTTATTATGTGAAGGTCACGGCTGCTATTGTCATGCTATTATTATCTATAGCTACAACGCGTAGCGCATACATATACCGAACTCATTAAGATAACTTTATGGGAGCTTGAAAGAAGTTTGTATATGACCAAGCCTTTCTATAGAATGCTTCGAAAATTTTCTGCTCCTGAATTGCTGGATACGAAAGGTCAGTCGGATGTGGGGTTGGGCTGACCAAGCGGACGATTTTGTTAATACAACATCGCTGTCAAGGTATAGTCTCTGTGGCTGCAAAGCTTTATTAGGACATTTCATATGAGGGCGTATGTAATCTGTTATGATACCTCAGTTCGGCCGAGATATTCAGGGCCTGAATGATCGACAACCACAGCTATATACGCTCGACGGAAGACCCACTAATTTTACGTGCTGTCACTTTATTCTGCTAACGACTGCTAGGAGAGTCGCCAGCCTGTTGATAATGTTATCAGCAGTAACTGGTATTGCTGTTCAGTAGGTGTAGGTAGGTAGTAATAGCGATCGGCAACGTTTTTGTAAAAGAATCTAGAAAAAAAAATTACTTTTTCCACGGCAGTCATGAACCGTCGCTTGTTAGTATGGGCCTGAATTTTCCTGTTGTTCGGTGTGATGTACCGTCCCCGCCGGTGCTCGTAGGTTTTTTTTTTCATTGTTTTCGCGTCAGGGCGCACCAGTGAAGGCCAACGAGGCAACGCAACCAGACGTTGAATTTATGACAATAGCAAGAAGACGCCTAGAAAAATAGTTGCAGATAGTTTGGTGGAAATGTGTGTGTTTCGAAGGCGCTTCTCTGTATATATTCTCAATGAACATGGATTTCAATGTACGAAAAAAGCATGCGGACATCTAAGAAGTTTTTTTGGCGCTGTATCTTGTGAGCTTCTTGCACAAAACCTAAAAATGAGAAGATCTAGCGAGATTTGATCTAGAGGGTATATGAGTCTACTCTTAATATCAATATTGAGGAAATACCATATTCGAATAGAGGAGCCAATATCTATACATTGCCACTGTGTCTGTACGCGTTAGCTCAGTGTGAAATAGTTCGAGGTGCCTGCATATTTTTTACTCCAAACGACCACAACTCTAAAGCTTTTTACTAACGCTACAAAGAGATCTAATCCTTACAACTCTTTCCCTGCTTAATTGAATTACCCGTATAAAACCAGCTACGTTCACTCAAATCGATTACAGAAAAACAAAAATTAATACAAAAGATGCAAAGATACACGTCCTTATACTTACGAGAACTAATACCAAATACGGGACTTTTCCAGGACTTCCATTTAACAACGAGAACAATATCAGTCTTTAAAGGGTTGCTGTAGGATCGTGCATCCAATTCTCATTGGGTATGACGTTGTCGACTGTTCATCTAGAGCTTTCGGTAGACTATACGAATAAAGTGTTTATCCTTGCAGTAAAAAAGTTAAGTTCAGAAGCCAGTAAAATCGATATCCCGACATGAATTTGGCTTGATGACAAATTTAGTCATAACGTAAAGGGGTGTTTGACCAACATGTTATCAGTGTTGTATCGGCAAGCAATCTCTTGCCAAGATTGGAAGGATCGCCGCAAACAGGATTGACCAAGCCCTTTCAAAAACAGCACACGGTAGTCCCTTTTTTTCTATTTCTAGCTTTCCTTTTGACCGCTAATAACCCAACAGGCTCGTCGGGGGCATATCAGAAAACAGGTGTCGCGTAGGAACCATTGGCAACTACTACTTGGGTCTTGGTTTGCAGGCTGGGAGCGAACAGAGATCCCGCTGACATTTGAGGATGCCACTGATGGCAAACACCAGCGTTTGCAAACAACTAGAGCACTAGAATTATGTGCAGACACATGCAGCTTAAATAGATGGAATGAATATGTGTTAAACCCAGATTTCCGGCAGTATTCTAACACCTAAAGAAAACGGAAAAAAAAAACCACAACGAATTATGAAATCAATTTTTTTACAAGTTCTGATGTTGGAAAGCCTACGGTAACAACCGATAGTTGTACGTGCGATTGCCACAATAACGTGCATTTAACGACAGTCAATAGCAGAAACCTTTCTGTAAGCAAATGCTATCTTTGTACACACGTCACGAAGATCTAAAGGCGCCGTTACCTGTCGTTACTTACGGTGACAGTTATTTCGGAAGACTGCAGTTGCAATATAAACGGCTATAAACGGGAAAGGCTCCAACTGCCGAGCCTCACAATTCGTTTCAGATGAAAAGTAATTTAGTTCAATATTTTGTTAGAGATGGCCAGCTCAGCTTCCAAATCGGCCTATAGCGTACGAAATTTCCAAGATGAGAGTCTAATACGAAGCAAATTGAGCACCTTTTTTTACTTAGCTTTATCGGTATTGGCGTCCGGCCATACAGTTCTGACCATATGTTGACGATGTTCTAGATTCTAACTGAGCACTTGCGGGAAGTTCTGCAAACGATCGATTCTCCACACTTTCACTCTACTTTATTAAAGCATTACATCAGGCCTCTTGCCGGCCTGAATTATGAGGCAGCCTGATTTTTCCTATTCGTCATTTTTTCGAACTGCGACCGCCGTACTAGGGAAAGTTTGCATTATAATTTGAAGCTAATGGTCGACAGCAAATAGGATGATCCCAGTACTGATTCCAAGTATGGAATTGGCTGTTCTCCAAATGATCATGGAAAGTGTAAGTGAATCTCAGTATATACATGAATGTCGACAAAGGTTATGTATTATATACATATGTCAAACGCCGCTGGATTGGTGGATGAAGGATCTCAATCATAAAGGATTTTTATCTTGGGAAAACCGTTTCAGACTGCATTAGATGACTTCAACCTTTCGAGTCGCTTGCGAAAGGTACACCCTCATGGAGCAAGCCTGTCCTCTTAGTCAGTTTGTAAGGGCTACAACGGCGAGGTGTGCCCGCTATCAACTAAAGCACATAGACGGTAATATCAGCTATATTTAATTTCGAAAAAGTCAACGTTTTAAAATCTTCTTTTTTTTTTTTTTTTATAAAAACTCTAGGCATCTGGTCTGTAACATATTACAACAGTAGGTGGTAGGAACATATTACAACTAGTTCCTTTTTCAACCACGCAATAGGTAAAGAGACCTGTCCGTCTAAATCGAACTCCTGTTTCGAACTCAAAAGAACTCCTTAGCAGAGCCGTCTCATCCTACTAGCCTAAATCATTCTTTTAATATTACAGCCTAGCCAGTATGGCTTAACTGAGGTATATGTAGCTTCGATTATGCTTTTTTAGGTTAGCGATGTATTGAATGAAGATTTTTTAAACCTATCTGGTAGGTTTTGCCTCCGGATGCCAACAGTGCTGGTCGAAAAACGTATTAGCATACGAGAAATGTCATACTTGTGCGTATGTTGGTCGCTTTGTAAGAAAAACGAAAGACATACTTGAGGCCGATCCTCGGCGGGTTTCTGGGTAAGGCAAAGGCTGAGCATGAGGTAGCCAAGATCTTGAGCTGCGCTGGCATCCTCTTGTTTACCCGTTTCTGAGAGATTTACAAGAATATCAGTTGGTCTGAAATAAACAATACGTTTGAATTAACATCAATCGCTAACGGACATATTGAATAATCAGAGGAACAGTTTGTTATTGAAACTAATCTGCCCGGTAGAAACGAGTTCACTAACGCTTGCACATGCGAAAATGCTTAGATAGAGCAGCGTCGATGGCTCGAGTGTTGTTTGAGTTCGCTTAGACCGTTTATTGATTTGTCAGCGTCTTGTTCCCAAGTGGTGTTTACGTATTTTGTATCGTAATGAAAGTTAGTTTCAAGTTCAGACAAAGAACGTGAGCACTTGGTTGGTGAAGGTCGATTCGATGAATTTTTACTGCATCTTTACTGTAAAACATACATCATAATATTCTATGGACCAAGGTACAGAAAGAAAGGCAGTTAGAAGGGATTAGAGGGTGGTGAAGAAGGGCAAAGAAGAATTTTGTTAGGTACAAATACAAAGCACGCAAAACTTCCTAATGCCACGCAATAGGTGTTTGTGAATAACCGAAGACACTCGTCTCATGATCATGAATATCAAAAAAAAAAAAAAATACTGTGATACAGATATTAACATCGATCTAGACGATACTGCTTATTTAGCTTCCACTTAAATAAGTTAAAAAAAAAAAACATCTGAAGCACTGAACTGTCTTTCGTAGGACCAATAATGTTGGCTCCCTTTCATTTTGCATGTACCGTGCGTGACTGGCGCTGTCTCAAATTCGTGCCTTTTCATCGGCCCCAGACCGAGGATCAAGAGACGATTAACTGCGAATTAGGCGATCAACCATGATTACAGCCTAACGCACGAACATCAGAACGCAACAATCGGTTGAGCTCCCAAGCTTTGTGTGCGCATCTAACACCTAGCACCACGGAAATGTCGAAACAGGCCGAAATATGTTGTGTACTTGAAGTTGCTCGACGAGGATTGATTATTATCTGAACACATTAGCCGCCGGAAATCATCGAGCAGTAGGCCTTAATAACTGACTAGTGTAAACAAGCATTCACCATGGAAATGTACATGTTTTGGTTATGGCGTCTTTATTCTTTGGAAGCTCATGGTAAAAGGCGGGTCGCCATATTCCTGCTATCGAGCCGGCGTTCTGTTGTCTTAGTTCTACGACTAATATCGATGCGTAGAGAAATACTGAAGAACATCCAGTTAATAGCATCGATGCACCACCGGGCAATGTTGCCTAGTGATTTGCTGACTAGCATAGAAAACAGATACAAATTCGTGTGAAGCGTAAGTCACGAATCGCATGTAAGTAACCCTGCTCAAAATGAGTATTTACTCATACAGTAATTAGAATAAGCTTGCGGGGAAATATATCTTGAACTGCTATAAATTTCCGTCAGGGCGTGCGTGGACTTTATATCGCGGTACTGTGTGGTAGGTGTTTACGGGAACATGTGTATACTTCTCTGCTCTTTGACGCCATATTACGCGTTTGTATTTGGATGGGAGAGGAGGTCCATAGGCAAAACGGAGCGACGATTCCTACGAAAATTCGAGTTGACTAACTAATCGGTCTTTTTGCTGGGCCTTATAGGTTGCCGTATGGACCAATGGAAATGTATTCTTCTGCCAATTGGCAGAAGAATACATTTCCTAATCTAACTGCTTTCTGCCAACCTTTCGTGTTAGCTACTCTTGTAGGCTACACTTACTTGTCTAGTTCTAAAGAATCTATCTCGATCTCTGCAGCGCCCATGAAGTCATCTTGCAGCCCGAAGTCGTAGTCGTAAACCTTGACGTGCAAGGCCTGCGAGATGTTGTCAAGAGGCACGCTAAAGGACTCGTCCCAGAAAGGCTCCAAGGTTCGGCTCAGCGTTCGACTTCGATAAATTTGCCTATTACCAATGCGAAACTTGACATATGGATCACTGGTCCCACAGGGATCCTTTGCGATAAGGTTTTTTCCGCAACGCAGGCACACATCCAAGACGAAGAACGACTTGCTTATCGGCGACGTCGAAACGGACGCTCCCGGATCCTGCCGGCTGGAACTCGGCTCCTGAAAGATAATTAATTAACATAATTTCTCTTAGGCACATAAAGGTTACTGTAGGTGAGCAGCCTAATTACTTTGTTGAACTTTTCTAGTTTTGCCGTCGCAGTGTACAACCAACTAGTTCATCTATATCACCATAAGCGAACTGGGCGCATGGCGTATTGGGCATGGTGGAAAAACACGTTTTACATGGGCTAAAGCAAAGGAATGAAAATACTTTATATTGATATTATCAACAGCCTGATGTCACCCAGGTCATATAGTATCTCTCGAAAATAAATTTCGTCTAGATTCTACGTGGGTGTAGTTGCATAGAGAAAGTGCACTCAGTATATAAAAGATATACTGGTAGGAAAAAGTACACGTGCTCTACGGATAAGTTTGAATATCTCTCGTTAATTAATTAAAGAAAACCAAGATCACGTCTATTTTAAGGAATCTGGTTAGTGCCTTTAGTTAGCAAAAAATGAGGCATCGAGGACAGAGCTCTGGAATTGATTTGCTATAAATTTCGGTAAGTTAAAGCGGAAAGCAAGCTATATCATTTAATTATCGTGGCTTTCTAATTAACTTACAGGGTTGGCTTAAGATGTGACGTTTTTGTAGTGCGATAGTTGTATTTCGAGATACGTTTTGCTGCGACGGATATAAGTTAACCAACTAAAGAACGATTGCTTTTTAGAGGAAACACAGACGAAAAACTGTGTTTCCTGATACTCGTAAGAGGGTCATATCTGGGCAGTGAACAGCAACATTCTCTTCGACGCAAGATGCTATTATCATAAATTATTTATCCGGCCTTTTACATACCCTAACGATACGTTTAGGTCTACTCGTTTTTTACATATTTTTTATTAATTTTAAGACCGCCTCTTGATAATAGCACAGATATGTCTCGCATGGCCTGACAGCGTGAAAAGGAAATTTATTTCCTCTTATGATATATGCATTCACATGCACTGTTTCTGGTCAGCTGATGAAAACTTATTATATCAGTTGCGTCTTACAGCAGGTTTTATAAAATTAACTTATGTATTTTGTGATACACTCGACAAACAAAACTGTTCTAGCACATAGGGTCACATTTTAGAAAGGTATACAAGCTTATACTTGAAGTGCTGAAGAACTGATCTTTCTCAACTCAGTTGCTTGTACTGGACATGGAAGAATAAAGGTAGATTCTTCCCTGAAGTGCTTCAACTGCGACTCGAGTGCTGTCAGTATCGTGATTTTGTCCTGCTTTTCTAGAGCTATTCAGAAATATTTCACATCTCACAGGCCACGTTCACTAGAATAGCCAACGCAAAGGTACAGTAGCTGGACTAGAATCGGAAATAGTGATCGGACGACAAAAGCTGGAAGACGTCCTATATAGAGGAAATAACTCTAGAATAGCAAGTGGAGCCTGCGGCTAATCAATGTGCTGTTGAAAGAAATGCCGGTATACCCACGTATGATTATGATAATCATTATTATTATTATTATTAAAGATACACCGATTGTACTAGTTAAAAAAAAAAAGAATAAAACCCTAAAAAGCGCAGGAAATTCGCTACATTTATGATGAGCACCTATGACTTCATAGGCTCGCTTCTTTCGATAGAGGTCTTCACTTTTGCTTTTGAGCGAGCGACGGTTATAGATGACATTAGATTTCAGCACTAATCCTGGACGGCTCATCCAAGTAAGGGTACAACAATGCGAAGCAAATAGATGACAGACAGCTTTAGGCACGAAACATACGTATAAGACACGAGGTATATACTGATATCTATTAATTTGCGCACGATTGGACACGGAATACTTCGAAAGACTGTTATATATCTGCTACGTCGATAGATCAGACTCAGTCTTAATTTATATTTCCCACGCCACTGGCGGGCCAAACCCTCGACTCCTAGAACGAAGAGAATTCCGCTGAAGACAACATCATTGTCACTTTCCCCACTGCAGGCGATAACTATTGCGGCGAAGGTGCAGACCCAATTCAGAATTAGTTTTGAAGCATCCTTGATTTCGCTGCTTTCTCATTTGTATTCCCTACATCAATCGTACCTCACAGTCTGCTTGACGTTCAGCAATTTTCAGGTTCGGCTCACTTCCTTCTTTATCAAACGTTGCCTATATGTATGCCGGGCGCATACGTACATGAAAACAAGCAAGATACGGATGCGGAATCGTTAAAACGCACATATCAGGCCAAGTGGAGAACGCCACGAACTCGAAAGCCACGAAAACCTGCAACAACAACTGGAGGAATCAATCGTGAGTTCCGCTCTGAGGAAGAAAGGCTTTCAGGAACACAGAACGGCGTACAACGAAGCAGATTGTCAACACAGTGTTAATTCTGTTTCGAAGTAAAACAACGGAGCAGCTGGCTGATGCTCTCATATATATCTATAATGTGCATGGTATAAACATCACGTAGCCAAGTCGAAAGATACTGTCAGGATAACAGCGATAACGTTTCCGACTACCGATTGCTCTATAAAAGGGGCATCGAATAGATGAAGTGAGCTAAGAAGATAGGCGTTATTTCTCAATGCGATGCTTAATAGTGACACTAAGACCTGCCCTAGAATGGACAACTGGTATCATTTAGCCTACAAATGGCTGTAACGTGGTTTAATAGCTCTCTTGCACACGTCGTATGTTATCATAAAAAACTGATAAGCAAATGATTTCCAACGCTTGTCAACATAATGGAACATAGACATATGGAGACGATCACCCCATTCAGGTACGCCATTGTTCAAAAAAATGATTTCAAGGTTATCCTTGGAACCATAAAAATTCGAATCGCCTTGCGGCAGGTCAGGTGTGGGTGGTTACAAAATAGATAGACCTTGAAACCCGCTGGGAGCACAATATCGGTCCTATTCTTTATCACTCCTACTGTTTCCTGTGTTGCGTTCCTTGTGGCGTCGATTAGCTGTTACTACGGTTGACAATGAACAGTCGGGGCGTTACGGTTAGATACTGTGCGGCTCTTGTCTCCCGGAGAGGTCTTTTCGATTTTCCGTCTAGGTTTTAATTCGAAGTGATCGATGTACAAAAAAAAAACCGTAATAGTGAAAGATTGGAGTGCACTAACATTATCTTATAACGCTTTTGACGTCTTATAACATTTTCGATATTATGATCTGCTGAATCTGAACCGAGACAGAGATCGTTACTTTGTTGTTTAAAAACATGCTATTTTATGAAACGATGTGGATTAAATTATTACGTAAATTCTGACATATAAATTACATAACATACGAGATATTAATATAACTACAACATCGACAGTCTAACGGTATTTGTTCCAGTACAAATGGCGCGTATAGTAGTTTCGGAACATAGACGATGGAACCATCCGGCATATTTAAAGCAGACTGAGTTATAAGCAAACCTTTCAAAGGCCTTCGTTCAACTAATACATAAATAACTGACGAAATGCTTACCTCTTCAACATAAGCAAGAGTCGCTAGCGTCGAACCCGAGCTTTCGACAGATAAGCGATGATGCAAGCGAAGCTGAGGAAGTTTTTTATCGATGGCGAGAAGCTGTTCCGTTTTAATCGGTACATCCCGAGCGCCGCTTAATCCCCGATCTTTTTCACTCCGATCGCTTTTGTCGCGTCTCCACCGCCAGTGGTGAATTGTCGTATCGGACTGTGAGTTGGTCGTCGTCAGATTGTCATACATCTGGGCGCCGTCGAGGTGTTCGTCGTCATAAGCGCCAGCGGCCAGCGCTGCCAGGTTGCTCCGGGACACATTGGGGTGGCTTTGGCATAGTCGACCTGAAGGTGCCGTTAAGGCGCAGGACACCAAAGAAAAGGCAGTAACAGACGACACCGAAAATGCAGATAGAGAAGAACATGACGAAATTACAATAACATAAGAAGGTAAAGTAGTTGTAATCTTGTGATTTTTTTTGGCGACGCCGATAGCGCCCGAGTGGAAACCGAACTTGACCCATTTCCTATTTTTTTTTCAAAATACAACAATGATACTGGGCAAAGACTTCTACCGCTCAGCTTCATTACTATTTCATAGCTACAAGCACATCTAATACACCGGTAGAATTAATCAACCACACTATGAACCGCAAGTGGATATAAGGCTGATCCGTTATCACCAAGAGGTAAGTACGAACAAAAATGCTAACGAACTTCAGCAACAACTACATTACGACGCGTGAGGAAATCACTATCACATAGCTAAAATCACTGTCAGCAGGATACCGTGCATAAGATCGTCAGCAGGTAACGATCCCCATAGCACCGCCGTGCAAATTAGGCTTAGAAATCTTCATCACAACAACTATTATCATCAATGCATAAAACTATTTTGTGACTGGGACGTAACCGCCTGTTCTACCGCCATCACTGTTAGCAGCTTAAACACAGGTCCCATCTAAGTATTATCATTAGCACGGGTTGGGTAACGAGTGATCGCAGTCTTGGTCGAAAGATGATCACAATACGCAAATGCGCAGCCTAAACCCTTGTTTCTTCCGAGTCATCAGGCCATAGCTATTGACAGATATGTAAGATACAAGAACGTTAACACCAGACGGTGGGACTATTAGCTTGAGCTGAACAAAGGCTCTGCCAGGTCAGCAGTTATCGACTATCTGACCAGACACAGACAGAAAGACTGATTTTCGAACCAACCGACGTACTGACTGAGCGCAGCGCGGAACTCGCCACGATCGAGCAGGTCCAAGCGCCGCCGAAATGGCTCCCAGAAAGGAAGGTTACCGGCCGCGCAGCTTGTCGAAAAGCCTACAAATCAATCTCCTTTCCTGCAGTCATCGTATTCGCCTAGACGATTGGCATAAATATATACATATACATAAGCCCTAAGATAAATAAACTATCTCATCTGTTGAGACATAGATTCATTTATTTTAAGAAGCTGCCTGCCCCTCATCGTCGACAATTACTGACACTTTGTTCTTCGTTGAGCTAATCAACACTAAATTTGAGTAACTTATATGCAGATATTTACCCATATCACTACGTAACGGCACCCGACAAATATAGCAGGCTAGTACTACAAGCTATTATATGTTAATATCCTGCGTAATGTACACGTTTGCGAAGTACAGCATAAATGAAAGGCAAAATTTGGTTCTTGCTTGTCAGAATCTTTTTCTGAAAATGAAAAAGGAACTTAAATGCCGCGCAATAATGTGCTTCTGACGTGATCACTGGTTTCGGCAAAAGATCAGACAGAACTCGTTGGTCTCTAGAATGGGTTAAAAGCACAAAATCAATTGTGCCAAGATAATTAGTTACAATTCAAATAGCCCAGATGACATTGGCCATACTTTTCTCTACCAAGCAAGTGCGATTTTCATTTGATAGATCGAATAGTTGGGTCGAATAGTTGGGGTGTCATGGCTACTAAGAACTATCTTCAGAAAAAAATTAGCCGGATAAAGAAAACGGTTAGTAGGCAAGCTTAAAATGTAAAGGTTTGCAAAAAAATATTTCGTATTAAACAATAGTGTTTATGCTTTTGGTTAGACAATATGGCGCAATTATTATCTTTTAAGCCTTTTGAGTGGTGTGCTAGATTTGATATCGTAGATAGGATTTGTTTGATTTTGATGCAGATGAGGCTATATCCTATTCATCTTGTTTCAACAACTTCCAAAAGCTGTCGATCTTTACGAGAGCACAGACCGCTGGTACGAAATGAGAACGAGGAATAAACTGAGAAATTACGGATCCACAGCTTCAGCGTTGCGGCGGTGTACGCTTTTCAGTACAACCACGATATGCTCGCCTGACTTAGGCTTCGGAGACACAGCGAGTACAAAAGTTTGGGTTATTTACTTTATCACATGATTGAGGGAGCTATCTAACATTTTTTGAATTGATTCACTTATGATTCTTCCAGCTTCTTGTTCCAAATTCTAATTATTCAATGTTTTTGAGAGAGGTCCATTACTATAATGCCCCGCTAATTATAAAGTTACATATGCTCCAAAGGTTTTTCCTATCGAAACTCGAAGAATTTGCTTCTCATGTAAAAATTCCCAGATACGCCCCGAACATTAATTTACTCAAGGTTTCTTCCGACTCAGACGAGACTATCACTGTTCGATAACCCGATGCGTACTTTTTACGTATGTCCTTCACGAGTAATTGACTTCACCATAAATTAGCAGTATCACAAAAGGAGCTTGACCGTAGTGTTAACCCTTTGTAGGTTCTGTTCTGGGACGAGCTCCATTACCATTACATTACTATAGCCAATGATGGTTACAGCTTATTTTAGGCGTCGAGTCGTTACAATCAGTAGATAGTATAGACCGTTTGACACTTGCAGCGTAAAGCTCTTACGAGGCTGTAGTTCCTGCCTACCCAATGGAGGACTTTGCTTAGGTTTTAAATCGCGTTAATAAAATTCAACATAATTTGCTGTTATGCCTGCTGTAATAAATATTACTGAGCTCAATTGGTCACACAACCCGTGTTATTTGGATCTTCGTGGCCATGATCTTAATTTAATTAAAATTATAAAGACGATATTGCTCTGCTTTAGTTATTGTCTATTTGACAGAATCTACTATTGAAGTTAGCTAGTTCCAATCAATATTCATTCGCCTTACCCGCAATCATCAAAACTTGAACGGAAGTCACGATTTAATAAAGGGAAAAAAGTGCGATAATTAGTTTTATTTAACTTCATATGTTAATAAAGCTTTAACCATATTATGTGCGTCCACATACCGGGAAATATCTGAGAACATGAGAGCCTGTGGCTGCACCTTCCCATTAGCAGCTAGAAAAGGCAGAAATATTGTGACGGGCGCAAAAACTGCGTTAATAGATATTTGGAACATCTAACAATCCAGGAATCCAAGAAACTTCACCGCTTCGTAAATGGACATTATTAGGGCAATACAGAATAGTATATTATAACACTTTTCTCCAGAACTTCATGTCTGAAGGTTAGGCAAAAATCGTCTCGTGCTGTTCCATCGTAGCTGCATCAAATCGTGTGTACCTTGAGTGGGTACAGTTCGCTTGAAACGGTTTGACCTTAAAGCCTTGCGCAGGCTCAATCAAATAGAATTGTTTTCAGTCGGCGCACCTAGTTAAATGTTGAGCAAAATTATAATCAATATTCTGGCAACTAGTGCTCCTATTAGAAGTTTATTAATGTAGTAATAATAAAAATTCATACCCGAACACTGCAATGATGATCGATCGCTGAGTCTCCTCTTTGGCGAGGTAGCGAACCTCTTCAGAGTCGATAACATCGAGGCGATCTTCTTAGATTTGAAGTTAAACTTCTGCCAGTGGCCTCCAGAACCCGTAGCACAGCTTCCGCTGCCCTGTGTGGCTGGAACTGCACCGTGGGTCGGCGTCGATAGAACTGATGGAGGCGATTCACTTCCAGGTCCAAAGCTGCCCGACCCGCTGGTCGATGGTATAGAGTAGCATAGAGGACTTCGAGGTTGACGCCTCGTGGCCACTGGACTGCTCTCACCAACTCCTGCGATGGTTCCAACAGGGAATTCATCGCTTCCACCAGTGACGCCGCCTGAAAGGAACGAACGCCGAGATCCTCCGTAAATTAAAAATTAAGCGAGTGCACTTTCAGTAGAATGTATTCAACTTTGTTAGGTGCATCACTAAGTCTGAAGCAATGGCTCAACGGCCGCTCCGAGCATAAAACTCGAAGCATCTTTTAGGGTGGACTACAGAGGCTAACGTACAGTATCAATATATCTGCGTAAATAATTCTGGAATGATTAGAAATCATACACTTTGGGGGTTAGTTAAGGTACTGGGTTCCCTAGCGAAATAGGTGAAATAGGGACATTGAAAGGCGTAGTCGATTTTTACGCATGACTGATACAATTAATCTAGATTAAAGACCGAGTCAGTTGTTTGTATAGATTTAAGCTGGGCCAATGTAGTAGAATATACATCTTGATTTCATTTGCTGTAGTTTAGCATTGTTAAAGTTCTTGTAAATAAATAATGCTAAATGATGTGTCGCATCTTACAACACATTTAACACCATAATTATTGTTCACTATACCCGTGAAGTCTGAAGGTGAAAGGAAGATCGAGACTTTGGGAACATGGCATTTTCTCAAAACCGGAAAATGAAGTACACAGATCGTGAGAGGTAGGAATAGATTACGGTTTTTCTGATAAACAGGTAATCGATGTACTCCCTTCGTTTTATCAGCGACCAAAGGTTGGTCAGCGCATATTTTTTTTAAGGGTTTACCGCTTTGGTACAATAACGTAAACACTGGCAAAAAGTAGGGTTAGTTGTCGACCAACTGGAATATTGAGAGCATAACTGCGATGACGTATAGAGTCTATATCTATCTTGAATTTCGGTTCCGTAGAGCTAAGCTGACTGGCGCACGTTCGGTGCTGCCCTCTTCGCACGCTAGACAGATGCAGACTTTGCAAAGCAGTAAATCTGCCCATTTGCCGGGTATCTCGGCTGGTAGAGTTGGCTACGATTAAGTACTGTCTTCGGGATAGCTTAGTGAATAACGTATTCGTGCGCTAATCTTAGGGATAAGTTGTGATGTAGGTTCGAACCCAGGCATAGATAGACAGACATCGTATCATGCTGTGAGCCAGCCAGCCAGCCGTCTCACGGAATGCCAAACGGCGATATCGGGCGTAAAACTCGAAACATAGAGGCACAGCAAGGCAAGAAAGGCTTTTCTCGTAGAGAAAAAGGTCGCTGTAGAAATGGCGCAAACTGAACTTTCGAACAAAACGATTTCTTCACCTAATAGCCAAGAAAAAACAAAATTGTGTGTGTGGCCATCTTCTATTGAAGACATTAGGATACGCTGAACGTTCTCTGTAAAGGAACGACCTAGATTCATAGGATTTCTGCTGTGGATCATGTCTGAATATTACGGTGGATTAGATTTCAAATGCAGGAGCACTTCGTATATCCTCATGAAGTACACCGCAGCAATAAAAGTTATGACATATCTAACGAAAACGTATAAGACAAAAGTAAAGCGGCCTCGACATCTTCTTGCCTGTATTATTTTCAGCGTTGATTGATGTAATAACACAACCTCTCCTATCAGTATTTGTCTTCAGTTTAAAATAAGAATTTCAGTTGTGATGTTTACTTGTACCTACAGCGCTTAGAATGACATCATGGCGGTAGTACCATAGTGGTAGGCCTCATATCTACCAGAGGTCTGCCAAGGCCTATCTGAGTCAGTCTAACGAGGCCGGCATTAGCAGCGAAGCCAAAAAATAAAAAGATGTAATAAATAAATAAATATCGCAATCTTTATCCGTGATCAAAAAACTTGAAATGCTTATTACTCCTAAGAGGTACTTGACTGAGCAGTATTTCTGATGTGGGGATTAGCGCGTTGATATAATTTTTCAAAATCTGTGAATCGATTCCGGCTTCTGCTCGTAGAATAAACCTCGCTTCTATAGGAAACGATAAGTACGTTCTTTAAGCCATGATGTTATTCCAGTCGCTTCAAGCGGAGTGCATTGGGTTCGATCATTTATGGTTCTCTAGCCACTACATAATGCAAAATGTAATTTCTAGAACGAACCAGATACGTTAATATGCCTCAAGACCAAACTGTTTAGCATTAGCCGACTCGTAGTGTCCATGGCTGCTTGAGAATAACAGTTAACACAGAAAGGCAAACCTAAATGAATTTGTGTGTATTTTAAACGAAAAAGGGTTCAATACTTTAATAGCTAATACTTCTACTGTGTATATTCGAAGACCTTATCTATAGGAGCCTGTCTATTGGCATAGATCATTCTGTTATCGAGACAAGTGTCACAACCAACTGTGCTCATTTAGAATGAAAAAATACCTTCTATAATGAATCAAATACTGGAACGTGAAAGCGTTAGTAGACGTCGTACGTACGATGTAATCGCTGGCGTCTACGGCACAAATCTTCAATAACCGTCTCCTCAAACGGCTACCTCGCCACAAACAGGCATTTCAGATCGTTGGCCTTCTGCCGTACGGACACTATGCTATAGGCTAAGGCTCATAGCGCGACTCAGCTTGGTGAACATTAAAAGTTATTAGATCTACGGCACTTGCAATTTAAGGTACGGGCGGTGAAAAATACGCATACTTTACGGTATATTCCATCGTTCCTAAACGTTTTCCTGGTGTTGTTGCCCTAAACAGCACGCTGTTGGCCCCTTGAGATGCTGACTGTCGTCGCATATATGTTCTGGGATCGAGTAACTTTACTTGATTGCCAACACACAATATGAAGAAACAAGCGGTGCATGCATTATTTTGTTTTTTTTAGCTTGACCTTAATCGGAAATAGGCCTAATTAAGAGTAACAGATATATAACTATGCACTGAAAACACATTAATTAGACGCTATTAACAATATCTGGCGCGTATTGTACCGCTCTTTTCTTTAGTTCGTTAGCAGCGCTGTTGCCTGCGATGTTGACTACGAAACACTGGCAGCCAACGAAACCGATGGGTTCTTTGCCTATAGAAAGATTTGCATCATTTGGCACACATTTTTAGCTTATCTAACATTAATTTGCTATAACTCTATCAACCTATTTTCTGAAATGTTTCCGCAATGCACGCAGCCTTCGTAATTCCGAATGTCAGCTAAAGGGCAGCGTGCAAGGATATTCGGTGGCCGGGTTAAAATACGGCCGAACTAAAAACAAAATAAGGCGCTTTCTTGCCTTCCTTGTCAAGAATATTTTTCTTTCAAGGTCACCAAACAGCGATTTGGTCCTTTACAGTGACTTCTCGTACTAACATCTGTTGAATGCTTATGTCATTGGTCCTTTCGGTGCCCTCGTTTTACAGAGTCTGCCGGTGACTGCCTGTTTGTTGGGGTGTGAATTAAGGGCATTTCACACTAATTGAACAGCAGATTATCGAGACTTAATCTTGTTTTGCCGTCGCTTGTAGGCTTATCGTGCTTCAAAAACACCTACTGCCTAGGGCAAAACAGCTGACGAAATTTTATTAGATTATTATTGCCAGATTGTATATATATGTATATATAATAGGTGAATTTATCGAGAAGTAAATATTCTTACTTTATCCCTTTACCGATTATAATAGATGATTGTTATTTTTTATCATTGAACGGTATGTGCCGCTGATAGTATGTACTTTTACTCAGAACAGTGTTGCGGTTGATCGGATTCTTTAACGGTATCGGAGTTGGGCTGCGCTGAATCATCAGGATGGAGCTTGTTGCGTTAATTCTAAATAGCGTGGCCCCATTTTAACCTTCTATTACAGCGTCTCATGTTCATCGCTGATACAGAGGCGGCTCGATATGGAGAGAAAGTATGCGACGCAATGGAGAACTAGCTTCGATCTATCTCCGTAGCAGAATCACGTTGGAACAATTTAATTACGTCGAATTGGGTGTAAACAGAAACCGCTGCCAACTCGAACTGGGTTTTCCGTATGCATGTGATATAGCCCAAGGAGATGGCCATACATACTATTATATAATGGTCCAAACAAAAGGTGCTACGTTTGCTGAATATTAAACTTTGTTATTTTACCATTTGTTTCACCTAACCGATATGATGCCTTTGGTACAGACAGCGCTTCATGATTGCGTTTAGCGAGTTCCAGTGACGAGCCGATATTTGAACACGTCTTAACCAAAATGATAGCATAGGTTTAATTAAATTCAAGCATCCGTGACCTTTCGACCTTGCTTTTTTTTTTAATTTATTTACAGATTTCTAAAGGAGACAGCACACATTTTTATACATCCTATCTTATTCCTGCCTCCGGTCGCGTGCGACTGTGCCATCAGCGTTCATTTGGTTACTCTTTCGTCCTTTTAAAGTGTGCGTGAACCCCTAAATTCCTCGCTTGGCTAGCGGACAGAGATGTCTTTCGCTGTTGATAGAGTTCATCGATTGTGTAATACGAAATATTTATCACAGAAGTGCATGTTGATACCTAGACGGTTTGACGCTGGTCCAGCTTTCATGTAGAAAATGACTGCGACACTGTATACTACCCAATGATGTTTCAGGTACTGTTGTAATTCTATTAAGCTTTTGCTTCGTAGTCGACCCTCAGGCTTGGCATGCTTCATTGTGTCCGCTTCTGGAGCTTCGCTATGACGGTCGGCCACTCGTTGTACTCCACTTAGAACGATTACGACATCCGCCATGTTTAGACTTTTCAGGACAAATAAAGTGCCGTCACCGATAATGTTTCTGTTTTTAGGTATTTTGTAATGTCGAGAAAGATTCTTTATAGATGTTGGCTTGTCTACAACACGATCTTCGGCGCACCATAGTCGGCTCAGACCTTTTCCCAAGAATCCCGTCTGAGTGATTAGGCAATCGTTAACAAAAAGAAAAGCTTTAGGTGGCACTGTAGATGAAAGTTCATACTCATTAACGTCAGGCGACAGACACGTTATACACTATCGGTGAACAGATAGTAGTCTACTTTCAGAATACAATCTATTTGGTGCGAACAACCCTTGTTAGATAAGTTTAGCCGTTACATATGAGAACAGACCCGAGGCTGTAACAAAGCAGCCGATGACGGTACGCCGCGAACCAAACAGACGATTTGGCTCCTTGGATGCGCTTTGTTTATAGACCAGCATTAGTAGACCATTCATTCAGTTGTTCATAAATACAAGTCCAGCATAGCAGATGGCGAGAAGTACTCCGTTAGCGTAAACTTTTCTTCTCATAAATAACAAAGGCATGTATGTCTCGGTGAATGCATTAGAAAAATTGATTGATTTTTGTTCTCGTGGTCGCAGATATGAAGCATCATCAAATAGGCGTACTTATCAATATATTCATTGAGCGTGACTCCAAAACAGATCCACTTCGACAATCAGTCAAATTTCGAATCAAACATGAGCCTTAAATTCTCTAAGCCGTTGTGCGGATCGGGTTCGTCTCTTAAGCTCGCCGCAACATGTACTTGATGCGACTGCTGGCCTCCGTGGGACTCCAAAGGTGAACGGCGTGAAACACCGATGGCCAGACATCCGAACGTAGGTCAAAAAGATATATTCATCTTTACTCTAGATGAGGTAGACAAAGTTAGAGCATAAGCACTAAACATCGACATGGTAAGCTATCATGATATGCAATGTCCCGGAAAGAAGGCTAGCGTTACCAATCTTCGTTCAAGTATTAATAATAAGTTCCATGTAAATAATGACATATGCACAACTAAATTATCTTTCTTTATTATGAAAGTTGATAAACGTGTTAGATAAAATAAAAAAAAAAAGCAAGTCATATCAAAAAAACTGACTTATGGAGCCGTTTACATTTCTCAGTCATCGTGTTTTCAATGCCTTTGTCAACCCACATCAAGACAGAATAATTTCGAAATGATCTAAGCTAATTTCATACTCCATGCACGGGGTCAATATAAGCTTGCAAAAAAATGATGACAAGTAAATGATATTCGAAAAAGCATATTATTCGAACGATCTATAACATGACACAGGCGGTATGAACCTACGGTCTATAGAGCAGAAACACTCATATGAGTTTCCCAATAAATTGATTACTTTATATAATAAAACCCATTGGAAAAAGGTCTTATTGTCGAGCCCGGAAGCGATATCATTTCAGTACTGCAATAATGACGCGATGGACAAATCTTTTGTGTTAGCTTAAAAAAGACCTACAGATATTTTAGAAAGACAATTACTTGGCTTCTAATAGAGCGGGGAAGGTAAAGCTACCTTAATAAATGAAGCCTCTTTCTCTCTACAAAGCTTGTTTTAATATTAAGGACAATCCGTCGTCTTCTTAGACATAGAGCACTTATATATGACACGTACCGCGATTTGTACAATCCCTAACACTCAAGACAAATTCTGTTCAATATAATTAATCCACAAACCAGCGTCTACTACAATAAAGAGAATACTTAAACTAGGAACTACAGAGATTTCTAAGCCGTTAACCCATTTTTATAGACATTGTTTCATTAATACTGCCCAGTTAAAGTTGTTCTTCTAGTTCTAACTAGCGCGATCTATTCAATCGGTTATTCGGACCTATTCAACTGTCTAGGTGTTTGTCGGTCACTCCTAGAAATTCATTTGTCGTGTGCCTACGCCCGCGCGGATATCGTCCTAAGTCCCAGCTTATCAAGTGACAATGACATAGTCATGGTGGTATATCAGTACAACAGGCTACTGATATACCACGGGACTTTTTCAAGGTTTTTCTTGTTACTATCACTGTGACTGTTGACGTAACAAATACAATGGACTCTATCGTCTACTGTGGTTGGTCTATTAGTTCTCAAACTATCATGTTGACAACGGACAATGGTCTGTATATCTTTTTACCGGTGGTAGGGCTGAGCTCCCATTATCACTTTGGTAGGTTGATACCGGAAAACCGAACGATTATCACCAGTTCTACTTCTGCTGGGCCCCCCAGCAGTTTTGCAGGTTTCGTCGTAGACAGCTATTTAGTCGAGTGAATCAGGAAAATATTATTATTGTTAGGGACAATGACAGCGTGCAGAACATTGGGGAGATCATCTTTTTTCTGTCGGGGCATTGTTCTCACTCTAATGATTGAAGTACGACGGTTACGTTTCGGTCCGAGAAGCTCAGGTAGTATTACATATTTGTGTTCAATACATTGGTTCAAGTAACGGCAATGTCACAGACATCCGCTCCGTTGATCCGGATGGCAAGCGAGATATAGTTAGGATTGTTTGTTATTATCATTATAGAACTTTGTGCATTGCAGTATACTTTAACTCCGTAAAACGATGTAACTGTTATTAATGGTGGCATTCAGTAGGGAATACGTTGTTTGCATTGTATTCAAGTCAATGTCTGGAACGGGTACAGATTGTACTAGAAAAACATAGCTGGAAGCCAACGATTAGATAGCAACACGTGACATGAGCTAACTGGAAATAAACGTGATTGCGTGAACAAACCCTGTCTAGACAGAAACAATCAAATTGTCATGCAGGTGTCTAGTGAGGCGTAATTAGTAGATAAATGTTATTTATATGTGTCCTGTTTGAAATGGCGATTACGTTACAATTCATTGGCCTATTTTGAAATGACGGCTATTTTTAGTCTCCGAATTGGTGTCCGGGTTCGTGATTTGAAACGTACGCGGGCGTCTATTTATCGCCGCGATTTCGTCAGAGTGTTACTGAGTACCTTTGCGAGTTCGGACATGTTGATAAGGCTTAGCCGATGCTACCTAATTAGTCGTCTATAGAGTTTCCATCATTCGATCAACCAATTCCTACCGGCTTTGAGTGCATCAACCATAAATGATAAGATAAATGAAACCCTAAATGACTACTACTAACCAGCAGAAAAAAGTTAATGCCGATTTCGGTGTTTCTACCTGGATTGCAGGACAAAATCGGCATGCTTCGCTCAGATTGATTATATTCTGTGTTAATGTCAAGATTTAAGTATTTACAATGAAACTGAATTGAAAAAAAAAAGTATTATAATGAAAATTGTACGTACATTATTAGTAGGAATTGTTTCTTAGCTCGTCTCTTTCACTCACAATGTCGATGTATTTACATGACTACTCTAACCCTCTGTACAGGCTATAGAAATGGCTCCACCTTACGAGTGGCATATCGACATCATTGTATACTCTCTACTGTATCGGCTACGTGAGCCTTAGACATGTCTTTGCTATCGCCAGCGGTTGGCCTTTACGACTGCTATTGTATACGAATAAGACCCTAAATCCGTGAATGTCTGATGGCAATACGACATGAGCCCAAAAGCGCATATGCATGTCCTGCTTTGGCGAAAGAGGACCTTCGCCAAGTACATATAGCCAGCTCAAGGTCAAGGTAATGGAATGCCTAAGTCATTCAGTAACAAGAATTCTGTAAGCCAATGTTTGAGAATCAGCTTTCGCCCCTGTCAATATTTGCTAATTGGTACGAGGGATACTATATTAAAAGATAATAATTCGATATGCGGCTGCCTCAGACCCGAGGTGGATGCGTTATTAAATAGCTGCGGTAGAAGATCGGCCCGCCATCCGGAAGCATCAGCAACAAAACTGGACAAAATTGTCTGTGTAATAAGCCAATACTGCACCAATAGTCAATCAGTGCATATGCGTATCAGTGGTATGTGGCATATCAGACATTTAAATTTATACGTAAGTAGAAAGCTTTGCTTTGAAGGAACGCTCCTTCGACTTCAGATACGTTTTGATCGAACACGATGTTTGGCCTTGAAGAATCTTAAGCTTGCAAGAAGGCACATACTTTGCTATATTTCCTAGTGCAAAGATGACTCTGAGGATTTTGAAAAACTCGATTTGAAAATGACGACCTTACTTTGCAATAGCCTCACTGGAACTGGACCCAATTATCATGCTGTTTTTATCGCATTGGAACTTTATTGTCTTCAATATTAGCGGATCGTAAGACATTACATTGGGGCAAAACCACCTAAATTATCCGCTGGGTCTATTAGATTTTTCTAGGGTAACTATTCTCGGAGCGTTTTGTTGAGATTCGTTCTAATGACCGACTTCGATATGACCGACTAATATTAGAGCCTCAAAGTTACGATCACGCTCATACAGGTTTGAAGTAATCCTGCTACTTCAGGCTTAAGGTGACTTTGCTGGCTTTACATAGAAAGTACCCGAAAGCTTCAGGCCCTGTAGGTATTCAACTACGAAGGCCAACTTTAGTTTGATCGGAATGGCAGACAGGGGTGGAAAGTTTGCCATTCTACGTGCATTTTTGCAAGACAAAAGGTGATCCTATTTAATGTGCGCTTCTATATGGGATGAACTTTTCAGTAAAATTGACAGTCACAAGCTTTCTAGCTAACGATAGTCACTCTATTAAGAGACGTTTTCATTTGTTTGAAAGTTACTACTGGTATTCAGAATTTAATAAGTTTCAGTCGAAAGGTGACTGCTGATTATCTTAGCTTTTGTGGCGGTCTTTCACAGCCAATTTCGAAATGTTGATAGCGCTTAGTACTTCACTGTCATGGATGTCGAAAGCCCGAAGGAAAATGACTCCGGTTTGTAACTTCAACGAGGCTCACGGCACCTCCTCAGGCTTTGAGAAAAATTCGCTGTTATTGTCGTTGTGATTATCACTGTTATTATTATTATTATTGCAACTACTATTGTTGGCCTATAAAATCGTATACTGTTTACTCTCGGCGTTGTGGCAACACAATATCCTTTAAGGATAAGCAAGCGAGTCTGAGTATGCCTTCGGCCTCAGTCTCCTGCCGCGTTACAAGTACCCCCGTATAACCACTGAGGTCGAGCTTAAGCTGTCACAAACTGATACTTAGAGACGACATCGGCAGATCCATTATAAGAGTCCGGCACCTTTACCACGTCGGTGCATTCGATTTTGGCTTAATACGGAGCATAACATGTGGACCTTTAGGTGAATGATTAGCCAAGGGAAATTATTTTTCCATATCCGCACGTTCAGTTCAAACGTCCCAGCCGTAAAACAAAAAAACTGGCCTAACCTGAGAGCTTGACGTCATGTTCCTTGTAGCACACCCTATTTGTGTGAAGGACAAAATGTATTGCCGCAACAATTCTTCGCTGTGATTAAATCTTTTAGTATTCGTTTTAGTAGATGTTGAAACGCTCGACTGCATGAGAAAGATATCGAATGGAGTGTTCGGTTGCTCTGTGATCTAGTACAAGTGGGTTGGGGGGTAGCCGTCAGTTCTTGGAACCATTCACAAGTTATTCTTGGTAGAACTGGATTTATGTGTCGAACGTGATGTTCGCGCGTTGATGGTCGATTGGCCTCCTATAAAACAGATTATTTCGAACAAGCGGTATTCTTCAGTTCTATTCGATACAAGCATTATAGAGAAACAACATTAATGCTATGTGTTTGTAATAGATCTTTGCTTCAGTGAGTATGTAGTATACCTATGAGAAAATTAGTTCCGCCAATTGGACGAATTCATCTTTTCTTTGAAGTCGGTTTTCGCGACTGTCGCTTTTTTCTAGCAACCCATACATATATTGTTAACAGGGTAGTAACAGGTAACAGGGTCATCATCTATGCCGAGCGCCCTCTCATGTTATAGCACAAGTTAAACCGATACGAATGACTCAAATGAACAGTTAAAGGGATTGCGTAATTCTTGTAGATAGTGAGCAAAAGGAATAGCGACGGTGGAAATATAATTTTGCATAAATTTTCGGAATAAATTTGCAGCGGGACGTAATTCACTAAAGAGTATACCAAATAGGACATAAAATCAATGTCGATAAACGGCCCATATTGTAAAGCACCCCACTTCTGTCATCTACAATTTCGCATTACATTTATTTTGAATATTTTTGCCAGCTATCGCGGTTACGGCCAGTTGCGTCAGCTCTAAGGGGCTACATTTCGAGTTTTACGCTCGGTATCGCTGTTAGGCTGGAAGCCAGCCGACTGGCGGTAAACATGGAGAGGTTTAACGGGTTGAGTAAACGAAGATGTTCTTCTGTCGAGATTTGCCCCTGCCAAAGGGGCTGGCCCAACAACCGTTAACGACAATGATGAAATAGTGATAGCATCGGGTCGATGTATGCAAGTGCCTACAAACTATTTCTTTTATCTGCCTGAGGATTCAGGCCACACGCACGCATTGTGGTGGCGTAGTTTGTTTAGCTTAGTGTATAAGTCATCACATCGAAGGAAATCTTCGGGCCAAGCAAATGGCAGAAGTGCATACGAGTTCTCGATCCCTGTAAATACATCGTTGGCCTGTGTAAGTCTGAAAACTTAATAATGCTTTGTGCCTCCATGCAGATATTAGTGAAGGTTCAGTTTCTGAGCCGACCATGAAAAACCAGAGACAATCACACAGAGGCTACTAAGGTAGACGACGCCCTGGGCCTGCACTAAAAAAACTACCTGGCGCTAAACAACTAAGCAGAAGATTGAAACTGCCCGGCCGCTCAGGTCGAAGGATTTCCTCTGTTGATTTTTACGTCGAGGTCCTTTGAAGACAGTATCTAGACTAAGCATTGTGATGCAATAGGGATCAGTTTGATAGTGCTCGTCAAATCGTCGATCAAGGTTCGACTAGAAGATTGAAAAATGTATATTGGAGTATAAATAATGTTGTCCACAGACCGACCGAATTCGCAAGACAATCTGGGTAATTTTAAAACAAAAAAAAAAACTATAATTAAAGCATTCGCTACTCATAATAAAATTCACGAGAACGTTAGGGGTCAATGAATCATCACGGAATGGGGTAGCGTGGCTCGATAGATAAACGGAAACGAGTGGTAAATAGAACGTAATCAAACAGACAATTATTATGCGTGTGTCAATCAGCCGGCCAGATCATGGTCTTAGCATCATCTTTTATAATAATATCTAACATTATAATAACATATAATACGAAAATTTGTTGTGACGGTATTCAATCGCAGCTGCTGCACCTTGTGTTTATTTGACTTCAGAAATGTTATATGAGAATTTTACGGAGAAATTTTTCAACCCTAATTTGGTTTGCGTGTAAGGAAAACTATCCATACCACGAATACTTAGCAAACAAATTTGTTCTATAGTAAGTAGCTGCCACACTGAGCACAAAAAGCACTATGTAACGATGCAACGATATTGTCATTGAATAGGACCTGTTGATAGAGGCTTTGTGGCGACCTCTCGACCATAGTGAACAATACTTTATAGATGTGGGAAGGGGTCAGTTACGTCAGGCGTCACTGCATTCGTATGTGTCTGTTTTACAACGCGCGTGTTACAATATAGGTTTACACAATCGATCTCAGAGCGGTCACAAGCCCAGAATAGGCTATCGGTGAAATTGTCCCTCGATTCGAAAAGCTCCAGTGCGCCCAGCGTTAGAAAAATCTAGACAACTTGGGCCTAGTGGTCATTTTGCGTTTGTCATATAAATGTGTACTCTGAACCTATACAACGTCTCCCTATAACGCGGAATATCGACTTCGTACGATTATTTCAAGGAGTGAACAAAAATTTCAAATAGGGCGATACGTAATTCCTACGATTTCCCAGCTCACCTCGACGGATCTGATTCTTATTCGCTGTTGCCTGGTGCTTCGAACAAGCCATGGCCGAAGGCTATTTTTTCCATGCTTATTGCGTTCTCTAGGGTACTAGGCCCTAAAAGCGTCGCGTGGTGCGGTACCCGGCAAGCCGTTGGATCATCAAGATGTTACGACTGAACAGGTAACAGGTTCATCAATGGTAAGTGAACGAGATCGACAGCTGCGTGCCCGGCAGCCCGCTCGCTCAAGTCCTGTCGCCAGGTCGTTATATCTCCTATCGGATAACAAAATGATCCAGTACTGCCCGCTGTCAAAGAAACACCATAAATAAAATAGCCGATGTTATCGCTATCTGTTAAGAGCTGGTTGAATCAGATGTCGGATGTCGTTGTCTGCTGACTCATATAATTGTTCCCTGCATAACGTAACAGCTATAGACAACAGTTGCTAACGTAATTTTACACGAACTTCCACATTCGTAGAATTAATAGATTTTAGAATCTGATAATGAACATCTATGAATAGGGCCGTCGAAGCGAAAAACCCACGTAAAATCGCAAGAGGTAATTTCTTCTTAGCAAAAAAGAGGGTATCTTCATCTCAATGCTGGCCTGCTCGAGTACGACCAGGGGTACAGAACAGATACTACGTTTTCAAAAAGAATATGAAAGTTAATACAAAAACTTTATGTACCGTAAGAAAAGCAGCCCAGAAAAATTTTTTCCAACGGAGTAATTTGGTTACAGCGTACTAGTTAATGGTTTCACCGTGTTATTTTTCTGTTACTGTTCACTAACCCTATACATTTAGTGCAGTCTCACAGGAGCTACCTTGTCTCACGAAACAATTTCCTGACCCCTGTAGATATCACTTCTCGTCGTCGACGCTATTTCGGTGTTGACTTATGCTACCGGTGCATTCTCCGATATAGGAAAGTTACATGTCGCATGATTGAATTTCAATATGGTCTGAGAATATGAAAACAGTTTATACGTACACATGTACCTTGCCCCATTCCGATGGTGAAATGCTATTGGAAGACGGCAGTAGATCACCTCTATGCAACAAATCAAACCAGAAAATCTCTCTATGGTAGCCGCACACTTTTCTTATGTCAATAAACTATGTGCTTTTGCTAAGAGGATCCACTAAGATATACAAGCGGTGTATAGATCTCCGTTTGACACAACCAGCAATGTATCAACGAGAGACTAATGAAATTACTATATCCGTTGGGTCTCCTTAGCAGGAAATGTATCTAAGAAAAGCAGGTTTTTTTTGGTAGTCGGGCATACCCATGACCTGACAAATCGTGTACATAAAGTATCTCATATTTCAGATTGTAATGTTGCTGTAGAAATAGGACTTTATTGCTTATTATTCAATTTGATCCAAGCCTCTAACTTACACGGCCTAGATATAAGTAGAAGTTGCTCATATATCGGCACATATTTACTGTTATATAAATTGCGCCTAAGAAATGGCTTTACTAAGTATGCCCGCTGTAGTAGAGGTGAGAGATATGAACGCAAACGGAACTTTAGATCAGGTCGCGAGCTTGTGAGCGCTTTCTGCGACATTGTCCATAGCATTTATTTGTGCCGATAAAAAAAAAACATCGAAAGCAATTTCCGATTATCAAGAAGCTCTGATTTAATTTGACCAACGTGTTAGACCGCTAACATTTATATGTGTATGTCCATGCCCATTTTATATCAAAACATTAAGGATATCAACGTTGCCTGAATTGAGGGACGCTCTTACTCAAAACGACTACACACTGTAAGAGTAAATTAAAAAAAAAAAAACAAGAACCTCAAGATTTATGAAAACTGGATAAAGGGAAGGTGCAAGGAACGACGTTTGGTCTCGGACATAATGTACTACATAAAAAGCCTGTGCTGTGCTGGGCATGTAACGCAGTATGCAAACATCTTTGAAATTCATTAATAAATAAATAAAACGGCAACGTACGCCATGGAGCCAGGAAGTTTCGCATGAGGTCTAGAACGCTAAAATAAACAGAAGATTTGTTGAATTGTAACTGGCAGTCAAAGTGATAACCGTCATAAATGGCAAAAATACTAATTATCCTGATTACCAGAAAATCTATCTGCAATCGGGATTGATTATAATAATTAGTCAGCTTCGACGAGCGGAAAAAATGAAAGATGGCTTAAGAAGGATAAAATTCCCACCAGAACGATTAGTGTCTGTATCGTAGAAGTATGCGCGGAAATCAACCCAACTGGCGGCGTTTTTCACCGATGTTACCCCCCTAATTTCCGTGAACGATTTATCTAATGTTATTTAGTTGCTGATTAAACTACTACATTACGTTTGGCTAGACGTTGTCACTCTGTTTACTGCAATATTGGAGTCGGGTAGAAATCGAATTCGACTGTGATATACCATCAATGATTTCTATAGGAGTGTAGTTATTTTTAATTGTCGGATATATGTTTTTAACACGCACTTTAACATGTGTTTTTCTATTGGAAGTTAAAATATCCTAGAACAGCGTGGTACCATCCTCCAGTTATATGCCCATTAGAGTTCTAAAGCGTTTTAAATGCAAAGCATCAGCCAACGGTAAAATCCGGTAGAGCAAAAGAACCTTTTTCACAAACGTGCTCTCTTAAGGTTTGTGTAGGCAGTTAGAATTGCTGACGAAACAAAATAACATAGAGTACCGAGCTCGCCATTCCACCGATAGGACCTTGAGTGCCTTCAATCAGCAGTCGATAACAGGTTCATGGAAGCTTCTGATATGACACTTTGACAACAATGCTGTCCGCAGCGAAAATGACAAGTCACCCTTCCATTTAACTGTTTTTTTATGATGTCATCCAAAGCTGAAGTAATACAGTGTCAACTAGTAAAAGATTTACTGTATATTTTCCGCGACGCAGGTCATAAATTACCATTACATAGCACGTACCTCATGGCTCTTGTAGCATTCCGTTGGGAGCCTCGAGAGCCAGAAGCTGCGAAACACTTCTAGCCGAGAGTTAGCCAAAGAACAATTCTTAAGATCATTAAAGAACACAGCATTTCGAGGTAGACTGCTTTAAAGCAAAGATTTATATCTGAGATTGTGGTTAGCCAAAAGGAGGTTACACACGATGACGTAAATTGGTCAACAAGGAACGAAATAATTATCGAATTTCTTAAACAGTGTCAAATTAGAACCAAATTTAGGATTGTCTGCAGGGCTTAGAATATGAAGAAGGGTCGAAAAGCTCCAAATAGAAACAAACTATTAGATTAGTGTAAAAAAAAGGAACACTGCGATTAAGGCTGACCTGTGGTCCGTCCTTTATGATCTGGTCTGGTGGTGCGGATCTAGACTTTTTGCTAACCACTTCGCCAAGCCCGAGCATATCGATAAAAGGTTGTTTTCTAAATCGAGGTTGGGAACGGCCTACGAGGTGTCCATCATGAGATGACTTTTATGGGATAAGTGGACCTCAAACGGGGCCAAAACGGTTCGCGGCTTGCCCTGGTGTATACGCAGTCAGTTAAAATTCTTTGCAGTTAACATTTTCTACAAGCCATGCGCGCCAAAAGGCAGCTATCGCAAAGCTTCATCATTTCTACTTCTTCTCTTTCTATGCTTCTTGCCGATTGGCCAGCGACGCCTTGCAATATATAGGGGCGATGCAGCGGCTATTATGATACAAGGCTTATTTTCGTCACCATGTTCAACGAGTCATCAGTCAATCAATACGCCCGTAGCCGTGTCAGAAAAGGCATACTCAGTTTGGCCGGCCCGACAAATCCGATCAACGCATGCGAAATGTTCCAACAGCAAGTTGAAACGTATGATAATGCAGTGATGTAGCGTTTCATAGAAATTTCGTCCGTCCCAGTGATGGCGCAGTGGTATCATGTTTATTTATTAAACTTAAAAATACCTGAAGGTTTGAAACCGGAAGTGAGCTTCGTGATGGCGTAAGCCGTCTTAAAGGATATCTAATGTAAATTGTACCGGTCGTAAGATTCGAAACATCAGAAGCGCCATCAAAACGACGACTGAACAGGCAGTTATCGTTGTTTTACTTTAGACACATTCGTAGTTATTGGTTGGCGTCGTTGTGTCCTTATAAACATGCTCATGATCTAATATTTTTTTTCAATATCTACAATTAAAATGAAATATATATAAAAATTTCTCATTTGTTGTACATCGATACGCATTAGAAACAAACAGGACACCTGTATCGTTTGCTACTGGGAACTCTGTGTTATCGACTCGAGCCTGCAGATCCTCCCAGAAAACGAACTGTTTCATTCATCGCGCAGTCACTACCATCCCTGATCCCGCAAATTGTCCAGTATGTAACTGACGGGATGAGCTGACCTTTTTCTAATATGCCAATGCTAAAAATATTGCGGTGATAATATATGAGAAAAGACTAATTACGGATACTAGTATGTAAAATTGGTGGGTATCACAGAATATCACGGTATATCTAAACAGCCTCATAAGTATTGAATAGTATTATTATTTTATAAGACATTGTCTAAAGTTCTAAAAAAAAAACCTAATTATTATCCTAACTAGCATTTTCGATAAGGCGAAGGTCGAGAATCGACTTCGTGTCGAAGGAAAGCCAGAAGGGAGTTAACTAATTTGCTTCTATTTAAATTCCTCGAAACTTTAATATTAGATTTGTCTACCGGTACCGTGCAGATCGGAATCGTTTCAAATGCCGAAAACCGGCCAAACCCGGCCCTGCACTTGGGTCTGTCACTAATAATATTACGACAATGCCTCAATCGGAATATTGTTCTTCCATACACTTGGAAGCACTACGTTCTTAAAGATGCGCCGAAGGTTCCGCACGATATTAGCAAAGAACCAGACCCCATATTTTTAACCAAAATACGTCTGGTTTTTGCTGTATGATTCCCTATTGTGCGTAACTGCACCAGTTCAGGCGCAACACGGCAAAGGTAACTTAACGTAGCGTTGTGCCACACCCCATGTTGTTTCTCTTAACACTTTATTCAAGGTCGCCATACCTGTACAACGCAAGCCTTTTGTAGGGTCCAACAAGTCCGGATTGTAGCTTAGCCAGCTGAATGTGCAGACTCATAAGCTAAGTTCGCGTTATAAATTCCCCTGATATTTAAATGGGGTGTTTTGTGGAAGGCAGCTCTTTCAAGGCATTCCCGTGGTAAGTTAGCGGGTAACATGTCTGTATGTTAGTCTTAGGGACACGTTGTGACTCAGGTTTAAACCCGGGCATACGGACAAGCTACGTTTGCTGCTGGGAGGCGTCTGTGTGATAGGATGCTCAACGGTGTTACCTGACGCAAAACTAGGAACATAGAAGCCCTTTAAGGCAGACGTATTGCTGTTTTGATTCCTGAAGCATTAGATATGCTGTAGACCTTACTGCTTTAACGCGTTCAACCTAAGGTCACAGTGAAGTTAAAAAACTGAATTTCGTAATTATATATTACGCATTTTTAAATGCTTAGCAGTTCAAAGCTTTTGGATTAGATTTGCCGATCCCTCTGCACAACGTTTAATAAAGATGGCTAAAGCCAATCACACTCTGATTAAACCGCATTTTCATAATAATATTTAATGCTAGCCGCTGTGTCCTCATCGTTATAATGAATGACGACATCAATATATAAAGGAAGGGAGGGAGGAAGGAAGGTATCTACCTCAAATATACAATATCTGACATAGACCATTTCTATACATTACGACGGATCACCGTTCACGTCATCCAGACTGGAGTAGATCTACCAACGAGACTTCCATTTGATTTTTTCAACCTTGTTGGAACGAAATCATAGTTATTGTGCAGTTTTTTTTTTTTTTACTATTTACAGAAAATTCTCCTCAAGCTACGAATCTCTGGTGGCAACCTTCTGGAAAAAGACCACCCCTAATTGTATGCTACCCTGAGAATTTTACAGCAAGACACGGTGGGCTCATGGCCTACGGTGATGCTCGGCGTTCACTCGGAATTCAACTAGTGTGCTATTGTTCGAAATAGAAAATTTTATTTTCGATATGGGTTGCCTTCAAGACTAAAGTTTGTCAGAAAGCTCCATTAGGCAAAATTGGGACGAGAGACTGCCCTACCACAATAAACGACCAAGTGTTCCAAGACCACACTTCCTGTATAGCACCAGCTCCAGATGGTAATGCAGCTGAACGATTTGAGCCAACCGCTGCATAGTTCTCAGAAAGTTACCCTGCAGGTTAAATCACTTGAATGGCGTTTGAGTAGCTTTTGCAGTCTAATAAATTGCCTCTAGACAGTTTCCTGACGATTTGCTATAACGCTAAGCGCAAAAACAAACAAATATTTTTTAATAGTTGCTTTTTTGTAAAAGAAAACATCTATTTTTTTTTTCATTAATCTTTTCATTGGGGCTCAAACAGTGAGCATTCTATATAGAAAAGCCAAGCGATTGTTGAAACAAATATTCCTGCTGCAACGGCTTTTTAATCTGGTCTGAAAGATTTCGTAAGTTGGCATTGGCCGCCATTATGGTTACGATGAACGACAGGCAATGTGTCAGCCTATCGGTAATAACCTTTGAGCGTTGTTTAACTAGTTATCATAAGTTTACTTGCCTTATTCCTATCTTGGAATTGACAATCCGCTGGGACATGGTATAGCATAGGCACCATTGTGTGTCTTCGGTTCGCTGTTTGCCCTGCCTTGATTTCAAAGAAGACGATATCTCAGAATTTCGCCCATTTATAAAACTAAGAGAGTAGCTACATCGAGGGTTAGTATCGACTCTCAAACAAGGCTTCTTACTAATAGGAATTATGGTTTTTCCTAATCGGTGTATTCGTATGAGGATTTTTTGTGCCTTACGAAGACAGTTCGGCTCTTTCCCAAGCGAAGTCGAAGGCATCGACTTTTCGATCCTAAACCAACCACAATCTCTCAGTAATTATGGCTTCATAATCCATTATAAGAAAATTTAATCTGATCCTTTTATGGTGAGTTTGGTGGTTCCGGAGATGCTGTTCCGAAAGGAGCAAAACTGCGATGAGCCGCCCTCGACGCAAACAAGTAAAGCAAGATCGAAAATTCGATCACCTTTTCTACAGAACAATTATATTTACAGCGCTCTGAATTACACCGTAGTCCGTAGCAAGTTTAAACTATGTACAGTATGTTTGCACATGGGCTGACTTCGAACATATGCGGAGACCGGGGTTGCTAGTAGCTGTAGCGTTCGTCTGTAAACTGCCCGCGAAGTCGAAGAAAAATGCAATACTGAGAACAGCTGCCGGCACTTGAAACTCTCTCACCTTAGTCGAACGGGTCCTATTCCTAGACCAAAGATGTTAGCCATCAGAAACTATGGTTTGTTACCGTTTTAATCGACTGCGTCCCAAGCTTGGTCTGTGATCAGAGCAGTTTCCCAGTTGGCAACAAGCAGCATCGCAGATTCATTGTAACTGCTATACTAATACTACGACTCGCTTTTCGGTCATCATTCCAATCAGTAGCAGTGGTTCAAGTCAGGATAAGGGGTGACGCTAGAGTGGGGCTGTCGTCAAGAACGAAACTCGACTATAGCGACGCCGATCAGAGAGGACCTATGTCAGGATCTAAGAGACGACCCATTGCCAGCATCTGGGGCTAAGCCCAGCTATCTCAGATTGGCATCTAATCAGCTGTTGCTTTATGCCGTTCGGCTTTGGCCTATTGTACTCAGCCAGCGATCTGCTGAGCCGTAGATTACGCGCATGGCTCCGCACTGCTCTCCATTTCGAGGCGTCCTAATGCTCCGGTGGCGGTAAAGGCACCAATTGTATCGTAGCAGTTTGCTTGCCCTGCACTCTGGGGCTATACCTTTTCTGATTTCTCTAAATACGTGGTGATCTTTATCAACCTAACGACGTTTGTCTGTAACTGCATTTGTTAAGCTAAGTGAACTTTGCGAAAGCCAAATTGACTCGTCACTACAACACCCATAGAATTTTAGATATTTAGGCTAGATAACCACCAGCATCGCTCCGAGCGTCTTAGACATTCGTTCATAACTACTCGACTAATTTTTGGCTCACCGTATGGCAAAAGCCATTTTATATTCCCCGAGTACGGAATCGTGTATGTTACTCGTTTGCGATACACGCGGCAAACATCAAGGCACGTAGATGATAGGTACTGATTTTGGTTTTGCATAGCAACTAAGCCATAAGTTTTTATAAGAACAACATTTATGGTCAATGATTATTTTGGTATACATACATATATATATATATATATATATATCTACGTCTATCTATGTGACCTACCAAGGATACGATCCTGAATTGAAGTATAATTTGGCCTAATAAACCTATGCCATTAAATTGGTACTTGAGTTCTTACTGTTCAAGAGACATGTCCAACTATCATAGCTTGTATAGTTCAGCTGACACGTTTCAAATGTTTGATTCGGTGCGGCCTCGACGAGGTACTACTACTACCTGAAAAGGATTTCCCTTTCCAGTTTGAAGGAGCGTTCACGCTCCGCTCCTAGGCGCGTTATGTGCCCCTAAATTTAATGAACTAAAAATAGGTAGGCGTTAAAATACGTTATTTCTATCATGGGGACGTTTAGCTAGAAAAACTCCTGCCACTCAGGGCCTTATACCTGTGCAGAATGAGAAGACAAACCATCGTAATTGTGTTCGTGTAATCTCGCAATAATCGTTCCTCATAGGCATTAACAGCCTACGTTGGCGTATGTTAATAGTGGTTTATACAACCAAGGAGCTAGTATAGGAGGAAGTATACAAGCTTAACTAACGAGATACTCGATGAGATCTAGCACTGCAAATCGCTCCCTATAAAGGAATAAGAGCGATGGCGATGCGCTATTACTAGATGCTTATTTTGAACGGCGCGTAACGTATTAATGGAATAGTTGATGTGGCGTTTCGATCGTACAACGGGGGGGAGTCAATAGCAGCAAACGCCCAGCACGGGGTTCATTCTTCGACTTATGCATACAATTTGTAACGAGCCGTTTGGATTTTAGGAAGACTTTTTATTGCTACTACTTTTATTATTGCTAGTAATAATTGTTTCTGTCAAGCCAGTGATGCTTCAGACGGGCCATATTTTATGAGCACTAGATAAATCCAAGGCGGTTTATTTATATTAATTAGAAATCACTTTATAGTGACCACAAGCGTTCGGCTTTCTTGTCTATTTAACTTTCCGCTCTATCCTAATGTGAATATACCTGAAGGGCTGAATGAGGTATTCGATTAAATTAGTTTGTCTACGAGTTTCATTCAGTAATCGTACATTTGGAACAAGCTGAACACGCATAGATCGGATCATTATCTTCATTGTCAAGGCTCAAGAAATTTGCAAGAAGATTTTGTATTCATTCAGCTTCACCAGTGATGATCTGCCTTTAGTCTTGACAGCTGGAAGCTTTTATGATGCACTGTTGTATTAATGCATTCAAAAAACCAGTGAGAATTGTTTCACAAATTACATTTCGATTATTATAGAAAAAATGGGACCAACACTGGTAACAATGGCGTTAACGCCAATTTTAGCCGGTGGCTTACCGTGCCTCCAATAGCTGAGTATACACAACGGTCCATGATGGTAGACAGACTTACCGAGATGTAAGGCACTACATATTCTGTTACACAACGACACAGGACAAAAATTTCGCAATGGACGGCTTCGAAAGCCCTCCAGTTGTTAGCGGATTATGCAAACATCGACACAGCCAGACATCAACACATAGACAAGAACAAACATAAACTTATCGCCAGTTGTTTTGCTTGCTCTGCTACTTCACCCTTAAAATGATTTCGTGAGAGCGTCCGTGACGTCCGGATGTTTCCTAACGCCGATAGGCGCGTTAATGCGGTCGCGAAATGCTTCACCGTCCCGATCGTGACGAGAACCTTCTATCTGTGCGCCGTCAAGCTTCTGTAATGTCAAATATCAATACGCAGCGACAGCATAAGCAATGACAGGTATGCCAATTCAGTCGGTATCTTTGTTATGCAATACGTAGCCTGCTTGTTCTAGCCTATTTCTGCAAACACCGTAACTTATTCGCTTGCTCCCGACAATTTTATATACTCAACCATGCAACAGTATGGAGTGTGTGTATTCAGTACTCGCAAATCTGCCACCGCCGCCGACAGAGTCGTAAGTTGGTTTAGATAGAATAGAGATAGAAGGGATAAGAAGGAAGACTGACTTAAGTTGTCCTATGGGGTCCTAGACGCGCGTACCGAGCGCGTTATAACTGCCGACTGTCTACCAGCAAATTGGCATACACTTGGTTTTCGGTTCCCAAAAACAGCCGCAACATCGCGTAGAGATATTAATAAGGCTTGTTAGTGTAATCTGCTGCCGGTCACTCTCATGGCACTGATTCCTGTGCTATACATGAAGCTGTCCTACTCACAAATGAACAAGTTAATTCGTTGCCATTTGTTTGTACCAGGACAAAAAGAAGCATAGTAAAATACGAATATGGACCAATTACCCATCAGAACTGCTAACGTCTGAATTGAGATACAGGTATTTCTTAGCAGCCGTTAATGAAAACAGCTTATAGATAAAAGGAAAATATGTGAAAGTTGTGATTTTTTCTGACTGTCTCTGATAGGGTCGATCCTGCCCATAAGGAATATTCGCTCTTTTTTTTTTATCGTTAGTTAATGTATGTATCCCAATAAAATAGAGGTGCTTATATAAATACCGAACTCGAGCTAATGTTGCTTTCCTGTTTAGAGACCAGGGTGTTTCCACTAAAGAAAATTGGCTACACGAATCTGCCCATCAAGCGAGATGTGGTTTGTATCGAAGGAGCGCAGACAACGAAATTTTGAAATCAATTAAATTATGTAAATGGTATGATTATTCAGAATCCGTTAAACCGTTCTCGTACCTATGTATTTCGAAATTCAGGAAATTTTTACAATAATAGTTGTTTTATATAGTATACATCTATAGTAAGTATTCCCTTCTTCAAGACATTCTACACAAGAGTTACCTATCCGTTTAGGAAGGATACCAGTATGCCTGGCACAAATTCCCACGGCCTGGTTTAATCACTGCCACTGGGATCTCTGTTCAGCGCTTCTTCTCGCAGCTTTACAGGTACGCATATCAGTAGATTCTATTAAATGCTACAATAGTCATGCAGAGGCCGATATTACAAAATATGTTCTGTTACCCGTGTCTGTTATGACATAAAGTCTATTGCTGACCTATTGACCAAACAAATCAGCAACATCAGGTGCTAGTACTTAGGGCAAAAGTAGACGTGGAACTCTTTGGAAACATTGAAACATTGGTAAAAAAAAAACTTATGAGGATTATAAGAGGTTTAACAAAGGCTCCCAAAGTTAGGAAAGAACTAACCAGAAGCTTCTGTAAGTGCTATCGTAAAGTGGAATCACGCAAATATCTATAATACATTGTATGTTTTGCATCTTTTTTGTTGATTTGACAGGAGTCATTTGGCGTATACTTTGAATTTATCCTAGGCCTAGTTGCATGCAACGGCTCGTTGAACCAATACTTACAGCTTTTGTAGGTACAGGTCCCTTATCGTTAGTCTTTGCTAAAAAGATAAGCGTTGTGTCGCAACCTCAATTTATGATTGACAACCTTGTGTCGACCATTGAAAAGTTGATTTCATGCCGACAAATAAGAATCGCTCTGTCGTTGTTTGAAGCATTGGAACTTTTTTGCGTGCTCTGAATCATTGATGCCCAACGTCGCGGGAGACCTTGAGCCGTATCCCTTAAAATTTGTTAAACTAAGATGGATGCATGGTAGTAATCCGGGTTTCCTGCGGTACTAATTGATTTATACCACTGCATTAAATTTGTTTGCATGATCCAGTTATTCTATTAGCAACAGCTAGCCCGTTGCAGTGAACATATTTCACGTATCCTGCTCTTCCAATAAAATGCTTCCCATCCAGCAATTAAGTCGGAATAAGGAACACTAATTTATACGTCGTGTACCGCTTGCTCGTTATACATCCATCCGCAATCCAGTTAACAATGATGCTAGCGCTTCACCAATTTTCAGTGCAGCGCTCAGCTGTTGTGAGGTACCACATATGTGAATTAAACTGCCAAATAGACCTTGTAAGGTTTTCGCCTGGGCAGGGCAGTCTGGATGACCCCTTCCTGAAGGAAACCGATACTGACCGTGGAAAAAATCTTCCAATCGGCCCAAATTCGAAAGGATAAATCAGCATATTTGTTTAGCGTATTAGCCCTCTACCTGAAATTTATATATATATATATAGAATCGAATTAACACTACTAAGCTATATAAGCGCTTGATTATTATTGTCGATGTTCCCGGCCGGATTTAATAGCCCCCTCTAGATCAAATGCGTCCTTTGCGCTCAGAACGCCGTTGTTAATTAGCAAAGACAAATTGACCCAAGTTTCCATTACACTGGTCCTTAATCCGTACAGTCACATACTTTAAGTTACATAACTCCAAAGGCAGTTACCATATATATTGAATTAAGATGCCTTTGTATGATGCATGTAAGCATGAGTGATAATTATCGTCAGTGAAAGCAGGGTCAAATGTCACTGTGTTGCGATATAGTGACGTGTATTTGTATAGAGTATTTTATCAGGTACGTAAATCTAACTGAATGAACAAATGTTAAATTTCTTAACAAGCACACAAGGAAGAAAATAAGTATAATATATAATATCACCTGACATCAGAACGCAGTCGAAAGTTCTGTACCCGCACCTCAGCCCCCCAAGTTAGCTGAGTCTATTATAAGAAAAATGAAAAAGATATGTAGCAGATGATGGTTTATCGTTTCGTTTTTTATTCCTCTGAAAACTAACAACCAACAGCTGATCCACATGGCGTCTCTGTCCAGACCGCTTTGGCCTCTCGAATCTGTTAAATGTCTTTTTGCACCGTTCGTTAGTCAATGCTTGTCTGTATCGCCTTAATAAGTTAGTGCGATGGTACTTACATGATAGCCAGCGCAAGTAAATGCGGCACCAGTTCCGGGCAGCCTCCGTGGACCTTACACACCAGCGATATGGCGACATCATACACGTGTAGAAAAAATAATAATAGCAGTCGTAATGGAATGATAAAAGCAAGGCGGAAGCGCAAGGCACGCGAAGGGCGGATCTTAAAACGATCTCTATCTGAGCACGGTCGGCGATGTTCTCTACGATGGCTTACCAACAAAATCCAGTGTGCGATCGGACACTTCCACAAACTTTGATTTTCTTACCACGTTTAGAGTATTTACGCACTTCGATCGCCTACGACACGCCACGACTGATTTCCGCCAGGGAACGTAATTCTCTCTGAGATGAGAATATGCCCATGTGTGGGTGTTTGTAGCGAACAGAGCTTGGCTGTTAATTGCTCCAGGCTTCTTTCTTACGTTCACCTGTTCCGTAGCTACTAGCAATGAACTGTACCGTCCCCAAAAAACATAGATACCAGGAGATCTCCAGCACGAGTTGGTCCTCCGCTGGCTACCATAAATCTCGTACGTGTCCATATGATGCTTTACCGTAGTCGTAACTGTAGCTGCACCGTTGCTAGCGACGTTCACTGGCCTTTCATGCATTTACGAAAAAACCAGGAGACTTTTCTGTTATGAGATAGCGCCTCGAACATGGTACACACACGTCGAATACACTTCCATTAAATCCTATGGAGCACAAACATACATGGGTGTAAGGATGACACGTACGGCCAATCTAATTGTCACTTTCTCGGACCTTGCCTCTTTCGTTCTCTGAATGCTTACGTGCAGTATGCTCAATCCGGCTACCGGTACCACATTCACTCCGTCTATAGGAAGACTGAAAGTGTCATTGGACTCGCGTTCCGAAACTACCATCCTGGGTCAGCGGCGAAATATTAGAAAAATATATACGAGCATACACACAGGCGATGCCAGCTATATTGTGACGCCAATGAAGGCTAACAGCGGTGGAATACATGTAGATGTTACCGACATCGGACGACGTTCAAGCCGAAATAGGCCACTGTGACGACCGACAAAGCGTGTACAACCTATTTTGTTGAAAGATTTCGTTTAACAATGAGCCCGCCTGCTCTGCGAACGCAAACGAGTAAAGAAACCGGCTTTTAACTTAGCGACGGAATATAGGAAGGAGGGACGAATGGCAGGAGATTAGTACATAGTAGAAAGCGAATATTGAGCGTTTGTGGGCGTGAGTAAAGCAAATGAAACACAATATACTTAATGGGTCTAGCCCCAAGGAGAATTATGGTAAATTTCGACATAGAAAACTACAGGTCTTTATTGTAGGACACTGCTGCTGTTAGCAAGGCACTTTAGGAAAGGACGGCGACGCGCCCTGGCAGAATCGTAAAAGACAGGACATTGTGATCTACCAAAGGAAGCACGATCAAAACAATACACAAATCTAGTAGCTCAGAGAATTTGACAGTAACATACCGCTGCTTCGATCACGACATAACAATAGCCTAACGCTATATATCCAGCGTCGGCAATCTCTTAGGTAAGTTACGCAATAAAAAAAGGCAAAGGACTGCGCGGTTTTTTCCATTACTGCTTATTGTTGTTACAATGTGCATTAATCGTTTGCGACGTTGCTTAGCTGTAACTTAACAAATCGTCTCTTTCGTCCAAATGTCGCCTGCCCGCTAGCGGCCGGATTATGAAACCGTTACAAGTTATTTCCTAGACGTAATTTAATGTGTTTTTCTTTGTGCGAGTAATGTGCTGTACCGATCGTCAGCGTGTGCTGCGGCCTATCGTGCGTAGGACGTGAGTATCTGACGGGGCTTTATCGATTTCGTAAAGATGCCTTTAAAAGGCTCCGTTGTCTTTGAGCGTCTGCTTAAGGTAGTGAGGTCTTTATCAAGGCGTGCAGTTCAGGCCTCTATGTTATGAATAGTGTTCCTAACTGCGCTCATGGAGATAAACTAGGTATTGCCTTTAATTCTTTTTGCCATATGTATACGACTTTGCCTTCCATATTATTCGTCGCGTCGGCTGTGCCTTTACTTCTCTCTTAGATTCCAGGTAATAGTGCCTAATAGGGCCAAGGCCGCTTTTATGCTAGTGTCCTTGGCCCTAATAGGCACTGTGCGATGGGCTTTAATGGCCCTAAGCTATAGCACTCGCTAAGTACTCCTAACTTTTTAACCCTATAGGTTCGGGTATTGTCTAAATACGAGTCCCGGAAACTACTATCCATACAACTACTGCCGTGAGAAGCTTTTGACAACTTTCCTGATACATGTTTAGCCGTAATCGCCGTCTGCTGCTCAGAATAGGCAGTTCGAAACCCTTAGGGGCAAGTGCCATACTGAGCGTTCAGCCCAAGCAATTTGATTGTCTGTTGTCCTGCATTTTTATCAAGTTATAGCTTTTGAATTGACAAAACCCGTTTGCTCATTTGATTATTTGTTTATTCGTGCGCGAATTTCTCTGCGATCCCCCTACGCGGGAAGTCAAACCATAAGCTTCTAAGGGACCGTCCAAGAAAAACTGATAATTGGATCGTTCTGTTAGGTTTTCTATCTTTGAAATAAAAATCAACCGTGCCGCTATGTAGGAACTTGGCAATACTAAATCGCCTATAAAATCGTAGATAATAGAAAAGTAAAAAATAATCGTAACAGAAAGGTACGACACATCTCATTGATAAGAAAAAAAAAGTTAATTTTCCCTTTTTTTTTTTGCTCAGTCAAGTGCCAATGCCTGAAGGCAGAAAGCGTATACTTGTATTCGGAGCTTGTATACACAATATATACTAAATGGAGTATTTGCATCAAGAAAAAGATGGGGGTTGGAAAGAAACGTTCATCACTCCTCTGCGCAGAGCTACACATATGCATTTTACATGCGTCTTTGCAAACGAATGTATTGCACCATTTCAGCACACGAGCCATTATCTACTGTTTTATTTAACAAAATGTATATGTAAAATTTGCAACACATGCGAGTTGAGCCTAGCTCGCAAGCAATCACATTTTGGTTATTTATTGGTTACCGTTCGACGTACAGCTCGATAATAATATGCTTCCATATTATGTACTGTGTTTTTCAAGTCCACTGTGGCAGGAAGCGTTGAAGAATCAGCAGCGCTTAATTATAACTTCCTTTCTACAATTTTTCCATTTTTCAATGGGCAGTCAGCTAATTAATTTTTGTAAAACGATTCCTGTCCTTGACTGGGTTATACATTACTGCATTTTTCCATTTCAGACGCTGTATTCACGCTCGGATGCTCTTTTTTTCATTCATCTTAGTCCCGTGCAATGTTAGTGATTTAACTCGATAAGGGCTATATGCGACTCTAAGGCTAAACTTCAATAACTTGTTCGGGTACGAATAGTCTACGTTTTCTTGGAATCATGTCTGTCACTTTCAGCTCATATATTACCGAGTTCGTGCAAAGGAGAAATTCCCTAGATTGTAGTGGTACAAACTCATCTACAAAAATGCTTTCTCATTGATACGGAAACTTTGGGAAGTCAACATTGCAGTTCTGCCATCGATTTTTCCCATGTGGAGCAATTGTGCTGATCTAAATAAAAATACAAGCAATATGCTAGTATTATATAGAATATAATGATAAGTATGGATCCTGTTCTGTAGTACGCTTCAAACCGTGATCAAATAATAGCTTCGGCTATAACCATCTGGGTAGCGTTCCTGTTATTTGCTAGGCTTTGATACAAGTGTTTAGGAAGTTTAGTTGATTGATTTGAGAGCTGTGTCGTGGTTGTTCTAGCATTTGTCGTTACACAAAGGCATTGTGTTGTGTAAATGTGAAAGGGATCGTCCTCTATATGCTTCGTATATAAGCAATACTAACGGCTCGCTCAGTCTTCGAGAGTATAACTCTAAACGTACACTTCAGGCCAATAGGCCATTCTATTCGACTAAACGCAAGGATCAGAATGTCACTATCTTATAGACTGATACAGGTCTATCGAGAAATTAATCAAAACTGCTATATGGTTGAAATACAGTTTAGCTTAAACGCATTCTACATGTCGTTATGCTACGGCGTTGCTAGATCTCAGAAAAGGTTACCATGATACTCTGTATTTGTTATCTAACATTCGTAGCGCCAGTGTCCCTAGGATGATCAAGTTCAAAGCAATCTGCTTGTCGTAAATACATCAACCTAAAACGGGCAGATTTGCTACTCCCGCCCTGTATTAACTTGCCACCTACAACGTCAAACATTTCAGTCATGAACAAAATATTGATTCGGCCCTCGAAGTTGAATCGAGGATTTTTTTTGACCTGCGTATCTCTTAGAATCGTAGATTTTCAGCGTTGCTTAGTTCTGTTGCAGTCGCTTAAAAGTTAATGTAAGTTGAAGGCGCTTATCAAGATCTATGCGATACGTATACACAGCTAGATTTATCACAGTGATGAACGGTAAATGATTATATAATTTTGCTACGGTTAAAGGAATATGGCCTTATAGAAGTTAGCCATGGCCTTATAGTCGGTTTTCGAGCAGAATGAACGGCCAGTGAAATAATAATTTTTGCACTTCTAAGCAGGTTTCCACTGAGGACGCTAAGCAATCACAACTGGGCCCTATCCTTTAAAGCAATTCGGATCTGCATATAGTGCTTGCTTCGAAAATGCTTCTTGGTAGACTTAGCTGGGCGACTGTATAAAAAATAGGCCAGGCCTGTAACCACTGTCGTCATGTTGGAAAGGCGACGCCTCAAACGTTATGGTCCGGACAGAAATAAACTTAGTGCCACGCGCTCACTGCTATTACTTGAAGTAGGTATCGCATGAACCCGTCAAGCTAATCAATCGTGAATTACGGCACCATTGATTAAGAGTAACAGTATTAGAACAGTATACGCAACACCTATCTTATATCCATTAGTAAAAATACGGTTTTTCTGCAACATGAGAACATACAATTGCTGCTTGATCGGCTATACAAATATTATTAGGGAAGAAGACCCCTGGAAATAGTTTGTTTAATTAAGACTATTGGGCTACGTTGATGTGGGTACACATAATGTTTAGGTAGTACACGTAGAATTCGGTTCTGGTATGTGAATCTCGCATCGGATGAAGCTACATTAGACCCAAAAGCCCAGTTCAGCCTTTTCGTAATTCTCAGGACGAAAATAACGTTATTGTTTAGCTCCAGCAACACGCTTTGGCAAAAGGACTTTGGCGTCTGCTGTCCTTTACAGCCTATTATCATAAGCTGGGACCGTTAGCCCAATTCACTTGCGTAGAACGGGATGACAATCTAAATCTACTACTATGGTAAATAATCTGTCCTTTCGTATTAGATTCAGCGTTGCCTTATGCCGATGATTTACTCATCTAGGCAGGGAACGTCTCATACCCAGCAAGGTCTCAATAGGCTGTTGTTCTATGTGGATGAGACGCGGCTAGTGACCAACAAAGATAAAACGAAGGCCATAACATTTACTCGCTGTTGCTGGAACGAAATGCCTTAAAGTGCATGACCAGCTTCAAGTACTTAAATGTAACGGCCGAGCGTTTGCAGGACAGGGGACGACAAGCGATAGTAATAAATTTGGATATAGGAAGTCCCTTTAAATATTCTTCTTTAGGAACTTCATTTAGATATTTAAAATTAAGGTGATCTACCTACGGAAGCTGTGTAGGAATGTGGGCACACCTGGTCAGCTCAATGCGAAAAACTCGACCAAATTATACCTATGTTCGTGAAACGCGCCAATGGACTGCATTTACCTTTTATGAGGGATGCAAACCTGTTTATGAGAGACCTGAGACGCACATTTCAACTTCTCACTACTTCTGCTTATTAAGAGATAGCGTATGATGTTTTGGAGTATAGCTCGGGTACCTTGCGGCCTTATGCATAGCAGAACCTTAGCCGAGCAGTCTCTGTGATCGGTTAACATCGATTTGAACATTTTTTAACAACCTATGATCACAAATACCGTCGTCAAAGTTCACCTGAGAATGCTGGGTGTTATCTGTGCATTAACAAAGCCAGCGAAGGGTAAATCAAACTGTCTACAATTAACCGACCGCGGCCGTACAGAAACGTACGAAATACAATGAAAATGGCTGAACCACCGCTTTCGTCTCGTTAAAATTAGCAACTCGATTGCGGGAAATTTATTGTCTAACACTCAGTCTAGTACATTGACGTATGCGTTATACGATGTGCTATATTTCGGTAGCGAGATTGACCACTATTGACGCCTAGGCACACTGGGCCTGGGACTTACTAGCGCCAGATCTAGGCACTAGTATTGACGTCATAGGCTATTGTCGTTTAAAAGCATATCTACATAGTTAGTTCGCCCTTAACAATGAAACACTGCGTAGGAGCGATCGGTAAAGATGAATGCTCAATTCGACCACAAGCGACCAATTTCTGTATGTTTCCATCGTTAATATGGACACCGTAAGGTTGCAGTTACCAATTTAGCGAACGCACAACTAGCGCGTATCTATTGCCCAGGGTATATTGTTTGTTCCATTCGTTTTAATAACTTTTGTTCAAATCTAAAGCCTTGTCGCTAAAAACCTGTACTGGGAACGGAAGCTATTGAAGATTCGAGCATTACTTGAGCTATTTATCACATACTTACTCGCAATCCACGTTGAATTTACGTCAAAATGTGTAATCCTTACAAGAACAATTTTATATCTTAAGCCAGAGCAAGAATACGTTAAGGGTTACAGTCAACAAACGCAAATTCTTAATATGCTCACCCTACGCCCTAAGATAGATTACGTAATAGAAAAAAGCAAAGAACTGCGCGTTCAAATGTTTACGTCAATGCTGAAAAGCAAAATGTATATATATTACAAAACGAAACAGGAAACGGCTTTCAGGTTAATGTATGTTATCCCTATACATATTATACTACTATACATACACTATATATATATAGTTATATTGTGTAAATTAACTCACAGAAGAGTGCCATTGACAGACATTGTGCCACCTTTCTTGACCTTGAAGTATATACTTATCGGTTCGGTTATTCTTAGCGCACGTTCCTATGAACAGGACCGTTAGAGCTGAAAGCTGCCGGGAAACGGGTAAAAGTTGCTCATCTCAAGGGTGTCTGCAATGTTCGAGGAACACTTCAAGTTCAACACTTTTAATGGAAAGTAAACTGCCATTAGCTTGAATGCGACCAACCTCAAAGGGACGCTTTTTCCGTTGGACATTAAGTGGCCGATGTAGCCGACCCCTTTAGCCCGTCTCGTGAGTTTCAGATACGGTTTCAGTAAGACCATATGCTGTCGGGGGAAAAAGCCACCAATATCGTAGGCTATCACCCGATACCTACACTAATCCTAGCGGAACTAAAAACAGTTCAACATGTTAGAAGAGTAGTCGTGTTGTTTCTAGCTGGAATAAGATCAGTAGGTAAAAAGCGCCTACAAATAAACGCGAGAAAGGCATTCTACTGCTATGGACAGAACTAGGTTTAGATGCTGCGGAGCCTAACTTAATGTTAAGCCTATAAGGCCTCAATCATCAGATCCGTCGATGTCATCTTAAAGTTAAAAGACGCTAATGATCGTTTGCTAGAAGCATGACATCTCAAACTATTTGTATTAGGCTATACACTGTCCGGATGCGTATAAGCATCAGTTAATTAGGTTGAAGATCTACCACAAAGAGGATACTTCTCTAAGTATTTTGCTGGGTCTGAGAGTGAATCACCAACAAGCCTGTTTCTACTGTACGAAAATAACTATTTTTTTCGATGCCAGTTTGATTCCTCGCTAATGATGGTCATAGATTGATTAGGGGTTGTTCTGCAGCGGTGAATAGCAACTGCCCGTTTAGTCTCTATGGAAACTGTATCCCACTAACCGTGACGTGTTCCGATATGATCTTATCACGATAAATTCACGCCTCTGTTTGTGAGATCTGATATAAAGAGATTTCTAACTACTAAGTCAACATTTTGGGTAAAGATCTGTTAAAGAGCCTGAAAATTCCATCAAAACATTTTACTTTCAACATTTTTGAATAGCATAGACCAATCGAGTCATAAGAACTGACATTTGGACAACTTAACATCACTTAGCGTGATGGAATAGCGGAAAAAGTGTTAGGCTTACAAGTTAACTGTAATGTAGTGACAGCATGACCACAATGAAAAGACGGAATAATTAGCGCGTTATGAAACACCAGCTTCGATGTTACAGGCTTACTAAAACAAGTTAGTAAAATATCGGGATGAGGGTAATTGAGCGACCGAAGGGAGGTAACGGAATCATTGCAACAATACGATCAAACTGTTAAAACAGGCACCTCACCGATGTTATTGAATAACTCGAAAAGTGCGATGAGTAAAAAAAAAACGTGATGTGTAGAGGATAGCGGGGAAACTGCTACTGATCAGCGAAAAGAGTGCCAAACGGTACGACATTAAACGTTTTGAGGTTTACATTCACTGCTTAAGTCGTTAAACATTGCTTTAGACGGCTAGCTCCAGCAAGCACAACACTGACTGTGCACACACCCGGATTTGGAACCTATATCACCACGTGCTCTCCACTTTATTAGATAAGCACGTTATCACTACACTATGACGGGAAGACACTACAAAGATAAGGAGGAATAGTGTAAGGCGTAATTAAATAACTAGAAAAAATTAATTACCCAGTTTGGAGCCGAAATGGCCGGAACTGTTTTATTAGGTTGAATTAGGAAAAATTACATTAACGTATAATATAGAGAATGTTCAAAAAAAAAGGAGAAATAAGTATATGAGCCTGAAAGTCCATGGGTAGAAGCGAGCAAATATTGTCTATGTACAGTACCGGTTGTTATCACGTGGGTCAAAGGTCAAGAACTACCTCTCCAGCGCATCCTTTATCGCGTACAGAGAAGTTGCTTTTAATCATTGCAAACTACGATAAAATGCCTTAAACATTACATACAGTGGTGAACAAAACCGCGTTCAAAAAAAATGTTTGCTTTCAGGTAATTCGTCTGCATTAAAACAACCATCTATTCCAATTAAATAATCATCTCTTCCTCCTGAGCAAATTCAGCAGGGCTTTTCAAACTTTTCATGGGTTCTTAAACAGCCCTTTGACTATGTCATTCTTCACATGAACTCACGTATAGCACCTAAAAAGCCGCTAATAACCTCTATTCAGGGTGTATCTCTCTATCTCCGACATTGTCGCTAGGCGTTCATTACGTGACTGGCTCTCAGCACGAAACAAGATGTGTCTATGCCCGGATTCGAACCTACACCATAAAGTACCCAGTAGAAGGACCAGCACTCAAACACGTTCTGGGATGTTTTTATAAGCGAACCAATTGCCTGCACGCTGTCGGCAGATCATATTCAGATTCACACTATGTCGAAGAGAACTGCAGATTAGTGATCTGTCGAAGAAGGGTCCGAAAGCTCGGGACGAATCAGGTATCTCATCACTTGTCTTTAGCAGATGACTAGGCAGTATCAAGCATTTTGCTGTGAGGAACCTTAGAACCATTTGGAAATGCTAAAAACTTCTTCTTGTTGTGCTAGTTTTTATCTTTGAACGAGCAGGACGTATTCTAAAGAGAGACACAGATTCGTTTAAAAAGATATTTAGAATACAATTATCTATGAGCATGTTAAGGCTAACATCGATTTAAATAGGTGGTAAACAAATCAACAAGCTATGGAGAGTTTAGTCTTCTTCCAGCCAAATGTGTGAGAACCTTTCTATTGAAAAGTCAAAGTGATTTCTAAGAGTTAGCAAGGTAAACACCATTACCTAAACATACACCTACCCACATTTAGAAATAGGAAACTAATATCTCGATTAAGCCAAGATACAATGAATCTTGATAGTGAATCCTATTGCAGGATTGTCTAACCATACAACATTACGTTTTCATCCGCCTAGAAGCGGCAAAACCATATTACTGTTCCCAGACAGCGGGCGTTAGGAACAGGTAGATGTACCGTCAAGGTCAAAGGTAAGATGCTATTGCACGTCGGGCTTTACGTTGACAGGTACATTTTTAATTCCTATTGGCAATGGAAGGAACGCCACTGTCTTTCTTCTGCATCGTGCTGCATCCATTGTACTACTTATTACTTACGGTTCACTAGATATAATTTTTGTTTGTATACTTGCGCTATGCTTTTGCTTTTTCCCTATTATATTTTCTTTTTTCTTCAGAGAGGTCGGACGCACGTGGCTTAAGCGCTCAATTACCTACTTTCTTTTCAAGTGATCACCATTGAGATGAATCAAGACGAGGCAGCGCAAGGTAACAGTCAAGCGTATAATGCAGCTAAGCCCTTACATCGGCGCGATATATAGCGATCACCCTCAACCCTAAAAGGGCATTAGTAGAACTAGTCGGTTTGAAGTAATTCAATATGTGTTCGAAAGTGATTTGTCGCATTGGCAAAATGTTAGTATCCGGTTGCCGAGATCAGAACCGAACTTAGAGCCCAAGAGAAAAAATCGCAAGGAAGAGCCCCGCGGCGCGCTGTCAGGACCTTTACAGCAATGGCCACGATCGCCGATTTTTGTTGTATGCAACGGTGAACTCTCGGCGAGGGTGGAAGCTAAGCAGCGATCGGCCCGATGGTCGGTGTACCCGCAAGCTACCACCAGTGATGGCTGATTATGCATACCCCATGGGGGAAGCGAGACCTGGCTTAAATATAGCTAAAACCGAAATGAAAAACAAATGGTGGTGCACTGTCCCGGTAGAAAAGTAGTCGACGGAAGGAAATCTAACGAAGGCTGACAGAAACGAATGTAAGTGATGCAGATGTGTTAATAGACAATACGTTTGATAGTTTGATTGTTTATTGAAAACTGCGGTAGATAACTATAGTTAAAGAATAAGAACAGGCTCTACGTAAAAAGGACAATCGATTAAGCAAATTTCCTGTCGTTGAATCAAAAAAAGGCAATATTATAGGTGGGAACGGAGGCAAACCTATTATATTGGATAAACTTAGCTAAAGATATCTCTCGACTACACACAAACCTGAATGAGATGTCTCATTCCGACAACTGGCGATGGCAGGCATAATGTAATTATACATGAAGATGCTATTTCCCTCTGGTTAGGTGCTATTCTTGCAAATGTTTGCCTGCGATCGTTGCAGCTGGCAGTATATAAGACTGATGATTCCATCAAATCAGGCAAAAAGGTATTTTTCAATTAATTGATAAAAGACAAACACACACTGGTAACTGGTCGCAAAAAAATCCGCAAGACGGCGTTGTTGATACTTCCCTTAAGGCAATAATAAATTGCGATGAAATGGCTAATCAATAAATATGCCTAATCTGAAATCTTTTATTATCCCCACCATATGACTGTCGTAAAACTACATAAATAGAAATTCATTATTCCGCGGCGGGCATGTAATCGATCGTTAATCGCGCCACTAGAAAAGGTAGACTTCGTTGAAATAAACTTGTCATGGCCAAATATCATCCGTTGTCCAATACCTTCGTGCCGGACGAACTACGCCAAAACTATAATTTTTTTTAAAAGATAAATAAAATTCATCAATTGGGCCCTTCACATAAGCCCAAAGGGTTAGTCCTTTTTGGGTATTTTTGCACTTTTTGCTCTCTATAAACACTTAGATTTCTGAGATCGCTGTCCTGCCGTGAGCACAAAATCCTTTCTTACATCCTTGATATGCCAATTGGCCTGCACGAATCCGTATGACGCTACTGACGGTTGTTACTGAAAGCTATTCGCGAATTTAAAAACGAACTTCTCGAAACTGACCCTCGAGCGCTTCGGAGGACGAAATCAAGGTGAATAAAAGTTACGTTAAATAAAAATGTTTGTGAAGACTGTTTTTTTTTGTCATATGCTCAAATTTATCCAAGAATCTATAGTTACTAGGTTGCAGCCTATAAAAATTACATCAATCATATCCTAATTTATTCCGTGCACCCATGTGGACCCACTGTTTCGAGATAATAAATACAGGTTATTATTTGCCACTAAGAAATCATCATTTTAAAAGCCGGAACCTCTGCAAGTAGGTTTTTTGTCCTATTCCAGAAACCTCACTGTCGTTCTCCTCATTTTGCAGTTATTCACGATGCAGCATGGTGCGATATGACAGCAAATGCGCTTAATCAAATAGTTCTTTTATGGCCCCTTTATTATCCATGAACGCAACATGTTTATGACATTCCATCAACCAAATGCTTGAAACACTGTATATATTGAAATGTGGTATATGGAGCTATCACTTGCTGTTTATATCCAAGGCCCCTGTTTTATTGAATGACAAAAATTGCTTGTCATGTAGAAATTTTTTTATGAAACGGCATAGTTTTGTAGGACCTTGTAAAGCAGAGGCTAACGGGAAAGCATATATCGTCAAGTATAGAGAAATGTATATCATCACTATAATGATGCTGCACACGATCTGTTTCCATGGTGAAGGCGGTGTTCGACTTTTATCTGTTCTGCTCAATCTATTCGCTGTGATTGTAACTCATTGACCCAATGATAACCCAGCAGGAACGAGCCTTTCTGACAAGGCACACATAGAGAATCCCCATTTAACGAGCCTATCTTGCTGTCTGAATCAGTTAAACGTCCACTAGAACGAACACCTCAGATACGAAGTAGAAAAGGTAATAGGTCAAAACTAGAAAGAGAACAAGCTGTACGCGTCAGCATGGCTAGAGGTTGAAACTAAGCTATGCATGTACTACACGGACGTACTATATAGAGGTTTTCGATATGGGCGTATGCAAATGTTAGTAATAGATCCTGATGATCGCTATGGAAATTTAAAGGCAATAGAAGCTCGTTATTCTTGTCGTCCAGTGGTTCACACCATTAAACTTACTTGAAGTGTGATCTCGGTTTGAAGTCATAGTTCTATCTCGTTAGCTTTGAAGTTGTCCATGTTCGCGAGGCGTCCCTCCTTTGCTTTGCCTAACTGCCTACCCTACAGCCAGAATATTCACTGCGAACATTGCACCCTTAAAATCGGCAAACACTGTAACTATCGTTGTTGTCGATACCTGAGGTAGCGCTCGACACGTGACGGATTGCCGTCCTTCTCTGCTGATATTAACGTTATATCCGTTGCACGGAGCTTACATCACAGCATTATAATCTGGACGAGACTACTTTTACACTATAACACTCACGCGACACCTGTCGACGATTACCAACATTGCTTTTTTCAGCCGACAGACTTTCATTCGCATCTTCGCTATGTTACGACCCGGGCGCCTAGGTGACATCCGTGAAGCTGGCCGTAGTAGCTCGGTTGCTTCTGCTGCTGCTGCTGTTACTATCGCCTTCGCCGCTATTGCCGCTCATTTAGGAGCGACTCGTGATGGCAACGGCGGCTTTCCTTGTGGTTTGCCCATTGTCGTTCCATCGATCGTGGTAACAGCAATGGAGGCTTTCTACAATGAGTATCCCGCCAGCAAATACTGCCCCTAATGTTTGTGTCTAAGACTCGTTGCGTTGCCCCTTTCGAATGCCCCTGATACGAAGCAGGAAGTACGTGAGCACGCAAGAACCAGGACTGCATATAACGATCTAGTAGATAACCTGGATGGCACTGGCAGCAACGAGCATAACGAAAGAGTACTAACAAGATGCATTACAATACAATAAAGCAACAGCACCACGATGATTGTATAACTAACTGATGATCGCCTTAACGTAGAAACTTCATGGCAAAAGGCATGGCACGTCTACGAACTGCATTCTGTTACTCTCTGTTGTCTAGTTCGTTTGCCATACTTCAAATGGCGAGGGCCCGTAATAAAACTGGCGCACAAGGCTTGAGCCGCAGACTTGAGAGCAATCGGCTGCAGGATGGAACATATCGTACCTACTGCGGCACGCCGCGGTTCCTTTGCGGAATACCAGACACGATCGCTTCACGGCTTCCCCGCGGGACGACCCCTGGTACCCTATTGCCGTCACTAATAGTCTGGTGTGTTCCAGTCTCGTCGACTTACCCCTGTCCTCTTCTGTCGGTCGGTCCGCACGTCCAGCTAGCCTTCCTGCTGCTCTCCACACGTCGGTGCTATGATCCTCGACGCATCGACCCTCTCTCACAAGCAAGCAGGAGAGCCTTTCTTACGGACGTACGGACCTCCTCATAATTCAGCCCTCCCCTAGGATGTCCCCAGACGAGTTTGTGTGTCAGCCAACGTAGTCTGTGCGTGTGTCGGAATCCTCTTCAGGGTTGATGCAGTACGCGGCTGCTGATTCGAGAGTGCGACGTTTGGCGAGAGTTAGGGGCACAACGGAAAGTGCCCACTGCAACAGTCGGTGCAGCAGTTAGTGGACCTTTACCGATCGACTGACCACTGCCGCGCTGCAGAACATTAGCGTACATGCCGCCCCAGCGGGGTTGTCTGCTTTTTGCGCGTTCGTCTTCCTCTTGTTCCCTTTTTCATAAGATGGGAATTTTTTCACTGGCGCTGCTGTTCAACTTCGAATCGTCTTTTGGACAGAGTGTTAGCCCGCGTGTTTAGAAGTAAAATGCTATGGGAGAAAAAAGGTCGTAAGTATTCTGGGAAAGGGGGTGGGACCACATCGAAATCAGCAGTGCGGCTTTGTATGTAGGTTTGTTTCTGCAGAGAGCCGGCAGGCGGCGCGTCAGTCGAGTATTGATCTAGCCGTTGATATCCAACGAGCTCACGTGCGGAATCACGTGTGTGAGTGTCTAGGACGATCCCCATGAAGCCAACAGGGTTACGGGCAGTATTTCTTACGAATCCATGATGGTGAAAGCGGACAAACATTCAAGATAGATTTTTTGGTATATATAGTATGGGTTGAAGGTGTGGTTCCTGTTCTTGTTCAAAAAGGTTATTGGAAGGATCGACATTGCAAAGCAAATCCTGTGATTCCTTTTGGAATGACGGCCCGTAGAAATTCTTTTCGCTTTCCGAAACTATTCCCGCAAAGTCGTTCATTTCTTTATTTCAGTCTGTGTTAAAGCTTGGTACCAGAAAAATACATATTATTGATAGCGACATTTCGAGCTTATATTGTTTTCTACTATCTATGTAGCCTCAGGGTCCTGCAACACTATTTGGAAAGCCCCTGTTGAATCATACAGCCAGTAACAAGCCTATGTAAAAAAAAAACTAAACCAACAATTTCAATAGCCCTTACTTTCGACGCTTTACAAACCATTACGCTAAAGAGGATACAGTTTACTACCGAGAACGGTGTTGCAGTTTGTAATGCCATTCTATGTATATAATAGTCGTTTGATCACTGTATTGATTCACAAACACAGAAATATACTACCCTGTGTCATCTATGAATGCAAAAGCCTTGACTGAGTTTATAGAAGCTACATCTGTTTGAAGATCAAGACGATAAAAGCCAATCATGTATTTCGTTTTATTGAATGGGGGCAAAGGTCTCTAGACAGTCAGAAGAAAAGCCGCTTGATAGTTTGAGCGTTCTTATTAACTAGATCCGCTTTTTATTACACGGCACTTTTATTATTGAGCACGGCAAACGAAGCGGGAAAAAAGACACCGCATTAAATGTGAGCGGCATTCTAAGCCAGAATGGGAACCTTTGTGCAAAAAAAAAATTGTAAAAAAAGTTTAGAAGGTTGGTGTAACCGACACTACGAAAACTTCGATGCGGGAAGATCGTTTGAAAGTTTTTACAGGGCTGCAACTAGTCTCGCTAGTTACCGAACTCGCGTACCCATTTAAACGAAATAACTGAAATTCACATTGTCTTTGACATTGAAGCCGTGGAGTTTAAGCTACGCCCTATTTAGAGCAGGCGACTTAATTTTAGAAAGCACGAACAAGACATTCATGTATTGGTCGGGCCATTTTATCAATGTGCACAGGCCCGTGGTAGGACCATTGTGAATTACTCTCTGTAAAAGGAACCGATCGCAACGTATGTAATGAAAGGCGTAACAAGCAAATATTATAATGCCTGCGGTTGGGCTACAGATGTGTGGTTCAGGAACGACAGCGAAAAGATAGGTTGAAGCATGTGCGAGATACCGGGCAAGTAATTTATGTATTTATAATTATTATTCAATGAGTGCTACAAGCCAAGATGTCATATAACGCTATGGGTAATAGAGAATCTATAGTTAAATTTCCCATTGGCGTGATTTAGACACCAGCGCTACTTTGACTAGTCTTGGCTTTGAGAACTACCCCTCTCGAGTGCGAGATCCTTAATGCTACACATATAAAACAATGTATTCCTCTCTAAACTAATGTGTTATATTTGTGACTATGAAGTTAGGCGGGCCTTGATATCGAGGCGTTCGAACTGCCTAACTCCGTCGGTGTATCTCCCGCTGCCTTAACAAATGTCAAGTAAAGACTTCCCAGCTAAAGTGTATCAAGTGAGCCTTGATGCTCTCCAACTGTGAATAGACATCTGTTTCACCTTATATAACATAATATATAGTAATGTAAACGCGACCGCCCTTACCTGAAATGAAGCCTGGGTCGCAACATTCTTTTTTGCTCAGGTTAATTGCATATAAATAAATCATTACGGTAGATGAATCCGATAAGTGCTACGGATTATATATAAGGACACGGACGCGGAGCTATAGATTCAAGCTCGATTTGGTGTGCATTTAGGACAAGTTACAGTTTATGTTTTCATTTGATAGTCAATATGTATCAACTAATCGTTTCGACGCGATATTCATTCAAGACCACCCTATTGCCTTAAGTCAAACTGACTGGGACGTTTATCGTGAGTAGCATTAGGGTGAACCCTCTAGGCTTTTGTTTCTCGCGATATAATGATGGAGAGTTTGCCAAAGACACTCGCTCCGCAGATGCTCGTTAGGTCAGTGTTAGATGTAAAGATAGCACAGAGACAATTTTGTTGTGAGACCCTTAAACTAGATAAAGGTTGTTGATTGTTTGCTTTGAAGCTTAATGACAATGTCTAAAGGAACGTAGGTAGTTCACTATAATATAGATAATATGGCAATTTGCATCGTAGCTAAAGCTGTATTTTGCTAGACTTAAGACTAATACCTCTGCTATTAACGTAAATATGTAGTAAAATGCTCCTCTACGAACTGTAAGGGTAGACACAGCCACAGCATAGCTAACAGAGAGTAATTTCAAAGCCGGGGAGAGTTGTCTAATGTAGTGGCGTTTCTGAGGGTAAAACTCGAACCATTTAGTTGAAATAAATCAAATGATTTTTTTTCATTAATCAAGCGAAACTGTTTATAATAATTGATCTATAATTATTCAAAATATAGGTTATGATGACCCTAATTAGGTTTGCGTCAAGCGAACGCTTTGTATCTTTACACGAATTGCTATAGGCAGACAACGCACTTCCTAGACTAACCAAAACGCTTCAGATCTCACGTACCGATAGGGACGCATAGAAGCACCCAAGCGTCTTGGATCAGATTATCTAAAGAGGCGAAATCTTTTGAAAGTCTTCGATATCTGTGAAAACATATTATCTTACGTTAACCAGCGGTCGCTATTTTGACTAACCGAAATAATAGGTGAGGAATTATAGAAATATTAGTTGAACGGATAATACCTTCAAGTATTATCGAATGAAACTAGCGGGCACAGATTTGTGTCCACGCCCAAACCGAATTCGTCGATCTGCACTAATGTTTTAACTGTGTTGATTATTTAGGGTAGCAGGACCAGGAAATCACATAAAGGAGATAATGTCATCTCAAACTCCGGCAAGATACTCGATTTCACCCTGTCTTGGGGCGTATATGTCCCTGGAAGCACACACATCAATGTCTTTTAAATTACGACTAATTTTAGCATTCTGCTTGTCCCATTTCAAGTTGGGGTAGTACCACGTGAAAAAACGGGATGGGTCTTACGGAAGCGTCTCTAACTGCAGAAATTTTATTCGAAATTCAGTCGAACGTGACCCATTCGAATGTATCTCATTTGACCTAATACAACTTGCCGATATTGTAAAAAGAAAAAGCAGAGTCTCTTTTACGTAAGCGTGTCCTTAATTTCCTAATACTTTTTCAATTTCAGTCATTTCTTTTCCCAGAAATAATATCTGCCATATCCCGTTTACACGATCATCGTCATTGAGCAATTAACGACAATTAGCAGCATTGCCGCCGCACGTGCCCATTGGAGGAGGTATCTTTTACCTCTAAATGTTTGGGTCCGAAACACAGAGAATATATACTCGCTCAGTGTTAAAAACCCTATAAAATGTCACAACCCGATTTCCGCTATCACGATAACGCAGACTCATTCCTGACCAACCTAAATATGGCTCAACTTATCACTCTTAACATATTAAAGCTAATCTCTTTCATTTTATGCCATTAGGTATATCTATGCCAAAAAAATGGGTCCTCCCTCTGTTTAACAAATGCAGACAAGGTAGAAACAAGAGACCTGTGCTAAGGCATAGCGGATTGAGAATGAAACCGTCATTTTTAATCTAGAGAAATATGGCAAACTGAATTCCTGTCGAATGAATCCGTATGAGTTTAGCAAAAATACGGATTTTGATTTTACAGGCTAAAGGATGGGGGGTAGCAGAAATCAGTACAAAGTGATACTACTAACTTTACCAAATGCCGAACATAAGAACATTAATTTTTGTCAAGCGTGCTTCCCCTTGTAATAATATGCGTAGAAGGCTAGATTCAGAACTAGGGCTAAGGACGAGAGCCGCATTCACGGAACTGATATTTGCTACTGCTAGCTTTGACTTTTAAAGTACCAATTCGAAAGCTCAGGTGTCCACGTATTTATGTAAATACGATTGAGCCATACATTGTTATTGATTAACTTTACTACCCTGTTTGTTAGATCAATGCTCCGACCGTTTCTCGTTGCCGGTCGTAGGCCGTTGCGATGTTTCAGGGGTTCTCTAATTCAGCTTAACGCTTTGACTACGAACTAAACTTCTTCCTTGGAAATACTTCAAAGAATGCTATAAGTATGTTTGCCGGAAGAAGCTTTCAGATGAAACATCATCAATTGTATACTAAATATCTCTTTGCAATTGACTCAAAATACCCGATGTGGCTCGATGCCATTAATAATTTCCGAAATAACGTTCACATTTAAAAGGAAAAAATGTTTTCGATTTGCGTCTACCGAAGGGGTTTGACGGAATGCCTTTTAACAGAATCCTCGTTTATCATCATTAAAATTTAATTGGACATACATTCTGCAACCTTGTAAACACAACAATAGTTTGCCTGAAAGAAAAAGAATAAATACACTATGCACTATCGAACCATCCCACATCATAGGGCACAGCTCGTTGTGGTGTATGAGTCTTTTTCGATATTAGGACGCCATTGCAATTTTCTTCAGTTTTCGAAATATTTGTTCGAAAACAGACAGGTACTGATCTGTTTTTATGTACACCAGTACAAATTGACAAAACTATTTAGGTGGCTATTTTCAAGCGACTGTATCTGGTATGGGTAGTCTACTATAGGGCATGTCGGCATAGCATGTATGTAGTTAACTGGCACAGGTTTTTCGTAAGCACCATATCTTTGTTGAGCAGTGTCTACATTGGACATAACGACAGGCAGTCATAGGTTCGCAGGAATCACCGAGCTCGAATTATCGTGTGACATCTTACTTAATAGTACGTCAAAACAACATGAGGGACCATTTGGCATTTGATTACCTTATCGCCACTTCCATGTGTGCCCTTACCCAATAGATCTCTGTATCGCAAGAATCAGTCGATCAGTCGTAGCGCCTTACGAGAACGTATTCTATCGCATCGGCTGTATCTCCCGCGACTCTCTTCTATTCGAGGGAGTTGAGCCAATGAGTGTTACGTACGATCATTCGGGAGCTGGGAGACAGTCATATCCGATAGATCTGCTGATCACACATTGAGCGATGCAATCAATCCGGTCTGGTGAAGAGAAAAAACAGAAGGTTCTACGAGTAGAAGAGTTTACCAGCTCCATTGAGCCAGTCAGTAAGCTGTCTAGTTTGCTGAGTTCACGGACGCTTTCCTGCAAGTCGAGAAGCATATATTTACGATTGCACTGCTCGCTTTCATACAACCCTACTCGATAGGTAGAAAAGGCAGTATGGATCGACCAACTTACCGATAGCTTGCCATCGTCGTACCTTTTACCATCGTCAACCACTAGGTTTGTACCTAGCTGAAATGTAACCATGGAAACTGCCACCCTAGGCATTATATTCGCGTTGATATTTTCACTACTGGTCGTATACTTTTGTGGCCAATGCAAACGCAACGAATCCGCGTACGTACTCGAACCACAGATTTTCCCCGGACACCAGGGCTTGCTCCGTCTGGCCGAAGGTCGCAGTAGTGGTGCTCAGCTTGTCTACGACGATGAAGAATCTTCGTTGGAGGAAACTCGCTCAGAAAACAACTCGACAACCAGTCAAGAGTCACAGATTTTTTGCGTGATCAAGATACCACCCTTTTCTAAAATTCAATATCCAATGCACTCCGAAGCCGAATTAGAAGTGCCACCGCCGCCATACGAGTCAACCGGTGAAACGTTGGCTACGTTAACGCGCGCATAGAAGGTGCCCGCGGATGTGAACTGCATCATATGATAGGATAGCGGAGTGTCATTAGAGATGCGCCCCAATCGTTAGGACTAAGTCTTCCATAAGGATTAACTAACATGGAATTATCTGAGTGAGTGATCGGACATCAGAGATGAAAGAGTAACACGCTATACTGTTCGTTGCATATACGAATATAGTTAAAATCACTAACGATAATGGCTGCCAAATATATGTAATGCATGCCTTTTACCTATAAGCGGTATTGTTTAAATGCCTGACAAAATCCAGTTTCTGAGTGATCTTACGTCAATTTAAAAGGCAAGTAAGAGCGAGTATTTTACGTTGATGTGGTAACAGGTTTACGTTTTGGGAGCGTTGTCCAGGAACAGCGACTTCAGGGTCTAAACAAAAAGTGAAGCTCCGGACCGCCGTAACAGGCTCTTGCCATACAACGAATCTAACTCGATAGAGTTCGCGTATTAATTACCTAACCGCCTTCCCTAACCCATTTCTTCTAACCGATCGCTTACTTTTTTTGTTCTAAATCATTATACCATTAGGTTGTGACGTAAAAATTAGAAAGTTGTACACTCTGGCGCTGAAGCCAACTACAATTTTTAGCTGCTACGTATGGGTTTCTTCATAGCCGATGCCCTGCCCCACCCCCCCACCCCAAAAAAAGCGATAGGCTTTCATGTACGTTCAAGGATCTTCTCTTATTAACGACGTAAACACTGCATCGCTTTCGAACAAAAACTTCACGCGAACCCAATATTCTATTAATATAAGTTGGCAAAAAGTTTCTTCTAGATCTGTATTACTAAGTTGCGAAGGAAGTTATGATTGAAGTACTAATTGAAGTCGATATATAGTATCTGTAGTTTACGGGTAACGCGGCGACGTGCTTAAATAAATGCGCAGGTATAATATTTAAAAATATAGACACATACTCTCTGTATATCGAAAAATACGCGGTTAGAACAATTTGACATAGGAGAAAGGCAAAATCGGTTCTGGCATGTATGGAGACTGTGCAGTGTATGAGCAGAATCATGGGAACATTGCCCGTTTCCCAATAACCGCAATTTTTTTAACGATCTAAGGATGTTATAGAAGAAAAAGAAGGATCTTCATAGGATATATCTTGCATCACTATGTCATAATAAGGTATTTTGGTTTGCTATTAGGTACGCCATGCTGACACGATACATGAAGGTGTGTGTGCTTTCCGATAGTCTTTTGTGACAACCTAAGATAATAAAACGAAGAAATCTATTAATCTCAGATAAAGGCGATGGTTGATTATTACTTTGTGTGTATCAAGTGTATCATCGAATCATCCAAGATAAGGTAGCCTTCAACATCGCAGTTTCTTGGCCATGCTCTTACATCTAGACTAAATACACGCTAACCTAAAGCTGTTGAGACATGCTGTTATTACGAGGTTGTCGAAACTGCTACTACTTACGAGCCGATCACCAGTCAATGATATCTCTTCATTATAGCTTTTTCCAAAATTATTATATATTTTACTTAGAGAATTTCCAGATGTCCCGTTCGGTTAGCTTCATTAATATCTACAAGGTCCTTTTGGAGGCCTAGATAAAGTATTGTCAAACACCGGCACAATTAAACACATACGGATGATATGCAAATTCAAATGTACCTTGCACACAGGTATTAACTCGATTCTACTTTCTAGAGGGCAAATTCCAGACGGCTCCTATCAGCTGTTTCCTATCCGACAAGCTAATTCAGAGACACATCACAAGCAAACGTCTGACATGAGTATTTTTCTTAGCTATCAGTACTAATCAGTAAGTTCGTTATATTACCGTTCTTTCAATGTATGGATGGTAGCTATTTGACTGTACTACGGCTAGGAAAGAGCTGATTATGATTCTATAAGTATAATCTTATCGTGTTCGAATTGAAAGCTATTTCACATAGTGCTGATAACGTTGAGGTATCTTCCGCAATCACAGCGTAAAAAACGATTCAAGATCGACTTCGCTGGTACTTGCACTCAACTCCATTGCCGTGTTTTGTTCCTACAGAAGACATACGTAAATAAATATCTATATTTATTATTTATTATTAATATATATTATTTTTTATTATTTGTTTGGAAACGGGTCTATATTTATTGAATAGAAAAAGGTCTAATGCCATCCAGCTGATCTTTCAATGATACACGCTATTTACTGCGTATTATTATTACAGTTATCATTATTACTTCACTTATGGACCAAACACACACTAAGCTTTATGGGGACAAACGTCATGCGTGGTCCTTATACATGTACAGGCCTAAACTGTTGTCAAAAAACCTCTATACATATATTATGAAGACGTAACTTGCAGAAAAACCATTGTACCGTGCCCTTAAATAAAATGTTAGTTAATAATAATCCTTTGTTTCTTTCTATATTTCTAGTTTACAATGTATTCAAAAGTGAGCATCCAACTCATCGTGACCTGGTCGTTACTTTTTATTGAGGCCATGTGTATTAATTTATTGAAGCCGTCTGAAGCCAAAATTCAATTACAACCCTAAACGTAAAAATCCATTTACAGGAACGAATATCTGGTGTTGGCGACAAAAAAAAATATTCTTGGCTTTTTCTTCAGAGAAATCTGTTGAATTGAAATGCGAATGATGTTGTTTTTCTTCACTCAGTGTACCTAATTCAAAGGTGTTCTATATTGTCGTTTAGACAGATGGACCGAAAATCATTGTCATAAGCTACAAACACTTATGTTACGATCTTCTGTGGCGTTTTTAATGCTTCATATTCACTTAAGATCTAAAAGGACTCGTTTTTATTCTACTGAGCTCGCCCCGATACGATTTTAGGTTAGGCCAACTTAAAAAAAAATGTTAAAGATTCGCGTACACCTTTCTGTTATCGTGTGTATTTTACATACGCTGCTACTGAAGCGGCATGACATCTAGGCGCTTATGGTACCAAATGAAAATAGTTCAGCTTTTTCGGAAATTGCTTTCACCGGGCCAGTCTGGCCAAGAAATTTCTGACGCACTCTAAAAAAAACTGCGTCCCTTTTTTGTCATACATTGTGCTTTCATTCAACACCCGCCTAGCAACCGAATCAACGTAAAACATTTCAAATACATCACAAAAAAATTATTTGAAGGTATACTGTAAATCTGTGTATCGTACATGAACATTTTCAACGCACAACGGACTATATAGTTAGGTGGTCTTAAGAATAATTTCATCTACCTGCAGGTGGGTCGTTATGAAAAAAAGCAATTGTAATGTAAAATCAATTGATATTATACTTCCTTTTTGTCATTGTTATGACGTACAAATAATAGCCAGCTTCATCTTAATAAGCATGTAGCAAACGAACGAGTGTCTTAGTACCGAGATTTGTTTTTTTCTTTTAATAAGAAACGTTTATGTTTATTAGCGTAGATGCTATATACAATGTTTATGCGTGGAAAATATCTAGATCGAGGCATGAAACGGAACCACACAGGCAGTGCTTCACTTAGTGAGGAGAAATAACTAAAAATGTATTTAACTTATGAATTGGTAATACTAATCGAATCCAGATCAGAGTTCACACCTTATATGGTAAAGAAAAGTACCTTACCATCGTACTCGGTATGATGTCAGTTAACTGTTAGATGTCTACGTCGCTAAAAATGCATTCGCGTTAACATTCTTCAAATGATCAGTTGCATTAATAAGATACATTGCCCCTCGACGCCGCTACTGCCACGGCGAGCACCTGGCACGACTCCCAAAATGAGTCCTAGCTCTCCAGTTTCCAAACAGACATTCACTCGTAATTCTGCCAGGTCGCTAATTAATTCCCATTAGGGGGCGCGCGTGTTTTCGAATTAAGTCCAACATGATGCCTTGAATGTCCCGTTTTATTATTCCCTTTAGGAAGCCATTTTCTACATAATTTAGACAGACATAAATTGAGACCGAAGTTAGCAGATCGATTGAGAATTCTGTTATACGTCGTCATATAGAAAGTGCTTATATGGATCGTGCCGACGACCCCCGAAAGGCCCGAACGGTGTAATTTTGTAGTTACATCGTTTGGTCTTGTACTTGTACAGCTGTAGGAAAAACAGAGGATACGTCTAATAAGTATGAGGCGCTTATATATACAGATAAAACAAACATAACGCTACTAATAATAATTATTACCAATGTTATGCTATGCCTGTACGTAATTACTATAATACTGAAGAACATATAAACTACATTTTTCCCGTTTTATGGGGACCTCATAGATGGTGATTTTGTTAGCTATTCAACGACGCCCGAAAGTCACAGTTTTTGAAGTACCTACCGGAATGTCACCCATTAGCTACCGTTAAGAGCTGACGATGGCTCAGATACGTTGCTGTCGATTTAAGTTGTCAGAAATACAAATTTTCAGTGAAACGAGCTCCTCGTCTGATTGTCTATCCTTATCGCTAATCGTTCAGAAAAACGCATCACAAATGAAAACATTTCCCATTACGCATCGGCAGCCGGCGTCAAATCGAATAAACTTTCAAAGCAGCCACGGCGGCTAAACGAATACTGACTGTCCTTGGGCTTTTTCCATCGTCTAAGTAACCAGTTCGAACTGCGAAGTTATACTTTGCTACCGGTAAATCTTCCAGATGACAAGTCCGAACTGTAACGGCAGACTCTTCTTAACATACGAAACTCGATGTGGCCACGATGCTTTCGTGTTCTGAGCTATTTGTCAACGAAAAGTGGCTCTCCCGCCCGCGTAGTACCAGTACCTTGAGTAACGCTAGCCCCTTTCAACACCGTTTGCAACATGCAACTAGACAGAGCAAGACAAAAGTCGCTTACGAAGTAACAACAGGCGAAACCTGCCAACGATGCGACTGGTGGCAAGCAGTTAGTATAAAATAAGAGATACATTTACAGTGTAGATAGACAAAGACACGCATAACCTCTGAGCTGGACTTCAAAATGCAGCGTATAAATCATACGTAGGATCATTTCTGAGACCATTCACTTCTTATACATATGGCCGTCGGTTTTATATGTCGTAAGTTTTCCATTTGCTTTCGCTATATGTGAGTCTGAAAGAATTTGATGATTTTCGTAAATATATGCTATTCACAGCAGGATAGAAAACATAAAAATAGTGATACGAGATCTAGTAACCTCTGACTGAATGAGGAAAAGTCAGCTATAAGGTTCGCCGTTAGAATAATATAGAGAAACGAGTGTATTCTTATAAAGTAAATAGCCTTTCTAAACTAACTGTTGTGAACACGCCAGTATACAGTAATATACATAGAAATGCTCCGCAATTCTTTTATGTACATACTAAAAAACAAAGAACAGAAACTTTTCGCATCGATAGTTTCGTGAAAAGTCTTCGAAACGTAGAATGTTATCAACCGTTGCGAGCACTCTACAAATAATCAGCGTAATGGTGCTTCTTCAAATATGGTAAGTAAACCTTATTCGTTTGACATTATAACTGAGGAAATTCAGGACATCATTAATAGTACTTACACATTATTCATGTTATACAGGATACGTAATACGTTTGTCCTTTCTAATCTAATCCCGAACGTGAAAGTCGTTAGAGTATATACAACGATGGTTCCGAAACACAATTCCATACATTGTATGCGTAACCATTTTTATTACTGTGGTATGTTTTTTTTTCAATTATGCTGCAATTAACCCAATGGATAGTACGTTGTGATCAGGGAGTTCCCATGTGCTCCATAGACTTCACAGAACCTGAATGGCGTATCATCCATTCTATAGAATATGAAGCAGCAAATTACGCTTCGCAAATACGATCCCGCAGAGAACAAACGGTGCTTCAGAATAGTGTTATATCAAAGCCGAACCTGGACAAGAAAATAATTTGAGGTACAAAAACAAAGACAAAACAATGTTTGCACTAATTATAATTTCCGAGAAGGCCGTTGTATACTAAATGTAGTCGACTTATCCGGTAGCTTGATTTTTTATGAAACGAATTTTTCGCCATTTTTGCTTATTTGTTCTTCACCTACCGTGTTGTTTCGTGTTGGACTCTGAAGAAAGCAGTGAAGTGTTCAACCTCGCCGATCGACTCTCGATTGCTTCGGCTATCGTGACCCGACTGGCCTTGCTGCTGTACATTCATATGCCAGGATAGATGGAAAATAACAGTACTCCTATGAATCCTTCGCATACTCACTATTGTTTATGGTAAAACACTTAGCGTGTCATTGGCGAAATCGTTCGAAGATTCTGCGTCTCAATCCAGACCTGCACTAGAGATAATGGCTTGTGTAGTTGTCCTTTGATAAAACTCAGGTATTCCCGGGGGGTGGTCGTACGTTAAAATGAAACGTTTACATATCACCTTACGACCGTTCACTGTCGTCCTCCAGTCCTCATCATCCAGTCATCATCAGTCAAATCCACCAGTCAAATCAAAAAGGCAGAGATAACGGCAGTTATCGCTGCCTTTTTGTTTTGAGAGTTTTTCCTCTCTGTTACCGTATCTATCACCTGCGAAGCTATCTGTTACTAGCCTAATTCAAACATTCCTATAGCGTTTGCTAGCATTTTTCAATTCGCTTGTAATTACAACATTGTATGTTAAGTTTTTCGTACGCCGTAATTAGACAAACAAAAACTGTTTAGTACGCAATTCGAGATTCATTGTCAAGACGATTCTCAAGGCATCGACCATCGACAGTCCACCCGCGTTGATACGCTATCTGCTATAACCATTTTTTGCTCCAGTGGATTTTTTTTCGTTCGACGAACAGCAAATACTTAATCACCACTGTCTATTAGCGATTTGCAAGCGTGAAATAGGCATTTATTTCCCCGCGTACCTCACAGTCAAAGGTCTCGTGATAACTGAAATCAACCCTCTGAACAATACGTAGCTACACATGTTCCTACAACATGGAACGGATTGACTCTACTCGAGTTTAATCCGTACAACGGTAAAGACAGATTCCGTAACATATAACTTTTGCTACTGCTGTCATTGACGTTGTTCTGGCCAGTGCTATTGCTATTGTTCGACACTTGTAGGATATCCTGCTTTCCCCGAGTAAACTGCTACGGCAAAGTGTCACGCTGAATTGAACCGAAAGACTGAATGATGGTACAAAAGCGTCACCGCGTGCGCCTGTAAGGCTGCCCACATAACAGAACCATAAACAACAGAGACGAAACGTTAACGGGGCAGCTTGCCATTCCAAAGTCCTGTATCTACCGGCCACCTGGTTTATGCAACGGAGTTGAACGTCAACAGACGATTATACGGAAAGTTTACGCATGTCCACTTACCTCATGATTTCGTCTTCGCCAGTAAATGCATCGCCGTGCGTCGTATATTTCCGGGTGACTAGCATGCGGGCTCCATGGTCATCTGCCAGTTGTTTTGCGCGATACCAGCGGATCGGGAGATCAATCAAACAGGCGATGGTCTAACGTCATCAGACATTAAAAAACGTTTGGGAAACGTATATACCCTGTTGCGGGTATAAACCAAGAGGACGTAGAGGACGATACGCAGACGGAGCAGAAAATAGCAGTCGATAAGTTCGTGCGGCACCGGCGGGTCCAAGAACATCCGTCACTTTTTCAGACTTCTAGATCATTACTTATTGCAATGGATTGTAATAGTGGCACCGCAAAACGCCGCTTCGCTGATTAATAAGAATACTCATATTCGTATAAATTCAGCATTCGCCTTTGCAAGATCATCCATGGTAGAGGAATAGTCAAAATAAAACTATATCATACAACCAAGAGAAACATGACCCGCTTGCAGGGCATCATGTCCTGTTAATGAAGACCAATAAACGATAAAAATATAGATGCTTTCTGTTATTTGTAGTACTATACGATGTGTATAAATAGTTAACGCTGAGAAAATCATGTTTAAACCTCCTTTCTGAATAAACACATATCATCATTTGACTATTTTATGTTGATACGAACTAGTCCGTCTTACACTCGATTTCCATTATACCTAGTTGTAAACTGGACAGTGGAGAAAAGTTTGCTCAACGGAACTTGCCGTTCGATCAGACAGTATATCATAACCATCTAATCGCTGATACGAAGACGGCAACTTATCTTTATAATTAGAAAAAGCTATTTTCATACAGTTTACGGTATCGCGTCGCCTAACTACTTTATCGAAGCAACAGCTTGAACGAGCATGGTTTCTAGCGTCGCTAAACGATCATGCGACTCAATGAAGCCTGACCGGATGCCCAGAGGCGCGCAAGCACGAAAAGCGGTTACTTTCCGACGTACTGTTGCCATCTATGCGGTACGTGCGTTCAATGCATGTCGGGTTTACGTCGCTCTCGAGTCAAGCTGCGCAGCTGACAAGCCCCCCTAAGGTAAACGCATACGACCCAAATCGCTCACCAAATGTACTGTGTAAACGAACTCAGACTATATATTGTATATTGCGATGCTTTCGTATTGAGTTTATCGTGTCTTAGAAATGCATTTTGCTTGTACGAGAAACGTCTGATCATAATAGAAATAGAAAGAACCGTTATTCCACGCCAAAAGCTTATGGCCTATGAAATCTTTGGAGCACCATTAACTTTCGTAATGGCCAACACTGGATGACCTATATTAAATATAAAACGGTGGGACAAGCCTTATCTCAACAAACATGAACATACTTCAGTATATTCATAGAAGCCATAGGGTTGCATGGGGGCGAATTGTTGTACTATTCAATTTATGTAAACAATTTGATCCAGAGGCGTAGATCTGGTATACAGGTGTTACCTTATATAGTGTTTACGTTTCGATTGTGATGGTCTAGTAAACGATGCCGAGCTTATCTCTTCACACCTTCCATAATTGAGGCCGTTGAAAATTTTACATGGAACTATTTCCTTACGACGCATAACCTTTCGGCTAAAAACACTTATATCATATACGTTTGCCCTACTGGCAAGTTAATAATACTATCCGTAGAAACTGCTGTGGTTAGCCACTAGAGACTTCGAGGTCATGAGGCATCCGAACTTCAAAAGTAACAAATGGATCTGACCATTTGATTCCAATACACCACTACTTCTTCGAACAAAAATGCGACCTTTCACCCGCGGCCCAGCTTCCTTCCTTAAAGGGAATGCACTTCTTTGAACGATACATTTCATAGAAGTCGATCGTTTTAGAATATAGAATATATATAAGAAGAATATCTTATTACTCTTCGCGCCAGCTATTTCGATTCTACAAACTCAAAGGGAAGACATTCTATAACGGAAACTTCAATTTCAGTTTCTCATCTTGTCTCAAACAGCTACAGCTCAAATTCGAATAGATGTTACGTTAATGGTCAATCGGAGCTTGTGCTTGAGGACAACCCGCAGTCTCCCTTGGCACCTTCTCGACCAACGGACTATGCCAAGCGAAAAAGAAAAATCGGTACTTACTTATGTAGGACCCAAATAGGTTGAATCAGTAAGATATGAAGGCTAGTTTATTTCCTACTAATTATGTATCGAGTCGTACTGAGTGAATTGGGGTAGGCTGACGTTATAGGTCAAAACCGATACTAGAAAATGTTTTTCCGTAATCATACAATATATGGACATGAATACGATATACGTGGAAATATTTCTGCAGTAACAATCCAACGCTCCAAACAAATTTCGGATTAAGACATTAGAAGGCAGACGTACCATTTTCAGCTCTTTTAGATGAAAACGCTTGGGTATGAACGTATGGAAAATCGGCCTTCTGTATATTATTCGTTCAGTTTTAAAATATAGCTTAGAAAATTACAACTCATAACTTCTCCCACACCTTTAGTTTGTGGTCCACTCAGGTTGGTACACTGTTATAGACACGTGTTACATCGGGATCAGTTTCACGTACACAGAGCCCTTTTGGACGTGCTCTATGATCCTGAACGGATCCTTTTTTCGTAGCCCTATTGCATTGGCCTTAGCTATTAAAACTCCAGTTACGACAGTTTTCAGTGCTGAACTTATCTAAATTTTTTCAGAGGTGCTATATGGCAGGGATCAGACGTGATAGCTATTAATTTTTAGAAGAACACATTCGGCTTTGTCTACCACTGGCTATATATGAAAAGTTTAATTCGACTCATACTTTGAACTTTTTTTTTTTATATATCCAAGTACCAGTTCTTACACGACTAAAGGCTTTTCTCTAAAACTCAGTTTAGTATTTAGTTCAATATACAACAAGAAACCGTTACAAATTAAGAAGCCGTACTTCGAACATTACTACTACTCTTTTTTAATGCAGATAAATTTTGCTTTGATATATTTTAAGCTATTTTATATATTGTGCTAGTAATATAGTTTTAATTTATGATACAATTTATGTATTTATTTATATAGTGCTTACAAAAGAATTTGTGTCGCTTTGGAGGCAAATGATAGAGCTAGATTTGACATATATCTATACATAATACCATTTTCATGATATACTAAGCTTTTATACTTACCGTAGCGGTAAGCGGTAGAAAAAATTCACTCCTTAGATGTCCCTAAAAGATTCGAATTGAACCACTTGGGATTCATGGGCTAGCCAAAGAAGCGCTTACTTCTAAGGAGTTGACATTTACTTGAAGTCTGTTAATCCAACTTTCTTTTCTAACATCACGAACTTATCTCTCAGCTGGACCGTATGCATTATTGAGATATGCATATACACACTACGATCTATTCTATATTACGAAGTTTTCTCTTTGCTTGTTTGAACGCAACCCGAAGCTAAGACTCAAACAAGACTATGGGTACCTTAAGACAAATAGATAGGTACGATTTTTTCTCAGATATATTTTATTTTCATACAAAAATACCTATCCGATAGTGCGACATACGCATGTCTTGCCTCCTCTTTTTGTTTCCTATACAACACTTAGTGTGTTTCAAACAATGTATACATACGCTAAAACGCTATTTGCAGAGCGTCTCTTTGCAGCGGTTATAACGGGTCAACAACACACAACAGCATAAAAATGAGTATTTACGAACTTACTGTAAAAGTTAAAAAAATAACCGTTATAGTTACTGGTTCTCTACAAGCAGTTTACCGACTGCTTTATCAATTAAGACTATATAGTCTCGATCCTTAGCGCTTCGTTATAGCTTATCGATGCGAGGCGTATAAGGTCCTTATGTTTACATGCCTGTGTTTGTCGAGTGGACATCTTAACTCCTGGACGGGAAGTCGAACTCAAAGGACTCTTGCTGCGTTCACTCTAAGAAGTAGTTATAATAGAATATTTTCTGCTAAACACAAAATATGAACGTTTATAACGAAAAGGTATTCTACGTTAACTTCCATATGGAAAACGTACTCTTCAACACGGTACTATTGTGTGACAAAAGAGTATATCGTAGACTATACGGTGAAGCAGAAACAGGAGTAGTATAATTAGAGAAGCAAATTATAGTATAGTGCAATTATTCATAGGCTATATATTGTAGGCGCTTATATATCCGTCAGTGTTTAGTTCAACTCCCATCACATATACACAGTTATTTATATAAGTTCACAAATGTATATCATATGATCTAACTTATTTGTACTACAGTGCCCTTTATTATCGCGCATTTGGTATGTATTACTATAATATGCCTCGAGAAAGTGATTATATGAACTCCAGCATGCATTTACAGTATACGCAATTTTTTTTTATCAGTACATTGATACAAACTATATAAAGACGAAGGGTTCTTGACCGATTTATAACAGAATGTCAGTCAGAGGTCAACGAATTAATCTAGCTTTTGACAGCTTTAAAATGACAAAAGCACGAAATGAAGAACCGCCTGCAGCTGATTTTATACGTAACAATGACAAAATTAGCATGACAATGATTAGGACTTAGGTCAGGCCCATGAAGAAGTATTTGCACGTATAAATACAGTGCCTTGAGGTAAAACTTAATGAATCATTGAAAATTCAAAGTAGAATAAATATTGGTGTAGCATTTGCAATAAATACAGCTTTATCGCGCAACCTTTACGGAAAAAAAATGTACTCGGAAACTGTGTGCCTTCGCTAACAGATACCGTCAACAACGAAAGTCAACAAGCTAAAGGGCCAAAGGACATAAGAGCTGAAACGATTTTGCCACACGCAGTTTTCAAGGCCAGTACCCTGTATGAGCAACGAAGGGCTCAAAAAGATAACGAGATACGTATAGCCCTTGACTTCCCCTAGCAGGACACGAGAAGAGAGCTTCATTGCAAAGCCAGAGCATACAAGATGCGGATAGCAATCAAAGATGCAAGCTATTTATTACTGGACCAGATGATGTGACCAAGCATTCATGTTATGAAACATCAGTTGAAGAACTTCATTTTTAAGAATCAAACGGCTTCCTTAAAAAGGCCATTGTCACGTTCAGAAAGTGGCCTTTTTGTCTGCTAGACTTGGTGTACTATGTACTTGCTACCAAAGTATGGTCAGACTCTCGTAAGCTTATGGGACTATTTCACTGGGCTAATGTTCAACACATAAATTAGAGGAGTTTAGCATAAATATGATTCGCTCAGACCAATCTGCTCTAGACAAATGCGGATTGCCTAGTTTAACATGCTATAT